>NC_090648.1:1492500-1786666 GCF_040937935.1 Hyperolius riggenbachi
CCTCTTAAGCTGGAATTTTTTATTGACTCAAGTATAAGTCTAACCAGCAAAGTTAAAGTGAATGTTTACCACCTAAAAAAAATAGAAAAGTCAGATACTCACCTAAGGAGAGGGAAGGCTGGGTCCTAATGAGCCTTCCCTCTCCTCTCCCGGTGCCCTCGGTGCTGCGCAGTATCCCTCGTAGCAGTATTCGACCAGTTCGGTCAAATACTGCCACTTCCGCAGCCGAAGGGATGTTTCGGAAGCCTTCGGGAGCACTCAGGCTCCCGAAGACGGGCCGCTCCATACTACGCATGCGCGAGCGCCCTCTATGACGCAATCGCGCGTGCGCCCTCTATGACGCAATCGCGCGTGCGTAGTATGGAGCGGCCCGTGTTCGGAAGCCCGAGTGCTCCCAAAGACCTCCGAAGTCCCTGCAGCGGCGGACGCGAACGGGGGAGCCAGCGCAGCACCGAGGGCACCGGGAGAGGAGAGGGAAGGCTCATTAGGACCGAGCCTTCCCTCTCCTTAGGTGAGTGACTTATTTTTTACGCTGTACCCATTGGCTTTAATGGCTGCACTTGGGGCTCAGGAGGGGTTAATGGCTGCACTGCATACAGTATTGCAGCCATTAACCCCTCCTGTCCCTTAAATGCAGCCAATACTTCATCCAGGCTTCCCAAATGCTGCAATGATTCACTCACTTTTATGCAGCCCAGTATTTCTCCCCTCCCCCTCTCCTTGTTATTGCTGTGGCCAGGACTTTCAGACCTGTGTTTTCTATGCATTTCCTTTCCTCAAAGTATCACTTACTACAGGGTACATTGCTGCAAATGGGGATGTCACTATTAGTACACAGATAACTCGGTGTGGTCAGAGTTGCCTGTGACTCGTGTGTAAGTCGACCCCTATACTTTTATGAAGTGAAACAGACCTACATTTTAAGACTTATACTCGAGTATAGTGCGCGTGCGAGAGAGAGAGAGTGTGTGTTAGGCCTGAAAGATAAATCTAATTTAAACCGAAATCGTGATCACCAAGATCACAATTTTGGAATCGTCAGTGGCAATTATCGTGATCACGTCATTTCCACATGGAGGAAGTTTGAAGCAGCGTCTTCAAACTTCCCCAAAGTCCCAGCGTGTGCGGCCCGCAGCGTTGGACATACCTTCCGTATAAATCCAATGCTGTCCATCCTCTATCGCCGTTTGCCGGCTCTTGTGCTTGGCAAAACTCTGGGTTCCTGTATGTCATTAGAGCCTGCAAGAGGCGAAGTGGATAGACTGGCATCGCTGGACTTGTGCTGGAAGCTATGTCCAGAACTGATGCAGCTTGGGGGACAGAGGAGGCACAGAGAGAGGCACAGAGAGAGACACAGGAGAGACACAGGAGAGAGCGGGAACAGAGAGACACAGAGGGGGTGCAAAGAGAGACAGAGAGGGCACAGAGACATGGGGGCAAGAGAGAGACCCAGAGGACGTGTAAAGAGGCAAAGGGGGCACAAAAAGAGACAGGGGGGACAAACAGGCGCAGAGGGAGAACAAAGCTTGATTTGAAGGTAATCGTGAATCGAAATTGCAATTTCGGACAGAAATCGCTTAATTCAATTTTTTCTTAAAGAGACTCCGTAACAAAAATTACGTTTTTCCTACCATTCTACAAGTTCCTAAACCTGTTCTAATGTGCTCTGGCTTACTGCAGCACTTTCTACTTTCACTGTCTCTGTAATAAATCAATGTATCTTTTAATCTTTCCCCTGTCAGACTTGTCGGCCTGTGTCTGGAAGGCTGCCAACTCTTCCGTGCTGGTCTGTTTATGCACACCCCTCCAGGCCCCTCTCTGCACACTCCAGTGTGTGTGTTATTTACATAAGCCAGCAGGTCTCTGCTATCTTATCAGTGATAGAAAAGAGCTGGATAAAAATCCTCCTCTGTTAGGCTGTGAAAGGAGCTGGGCTGACACATACTGAGGAATTAGACAGGAAGAAAGGATCAGCCTCACAGCCTGTCACTAGTATTCAGTGCAGGAGAGCTGCAGGGGACAGAAGGTAAAAACACACAAGTGATCTCTTGAGATACAAAAGGAAGGGTGTATACAGCCTGCTTGTGTATGAATGTATTTTCTATGTGTGGACATACTGTACATCAACCTACTTCCTGTTTTGGTGGCCATTTTGTTTGTTTACAAACAAACTTTTTAAAACTGTTTTTAACCACTTTTAATGCGGCGGGGAGCGGTGAAATTGTGACAGAGGGTAATAGGAGATGTCCCCTAACGCACTGGTATGTTTACTTTTGTGCGATTTTAACAATACAGATTCTCTTAAAAATGGTTCAGGCCTAGTGCGTGTGCATACACATTACCTTGCACAGGAAACAGCACAGTATATACTCAGACAGACAGCATAGCCATATAATACAGTGCTGCCCATATTTATTCATACCCCTGGCAAATTTTGACTTAGTTACTTATATTCGACCAGCAAGACATTTTTTGATGGGAAATAACATAAGTGTCTCCCAAAAGAGAATAAGACTATAAGTACAAGAGGAATTCTTGTGGAAACAAAATCTCAGCTTTTATTTACATCTGAGCAAAAAGTGTCCAGTCCAAAATTATTCACACCCTTCTCAAGCTGTCTCAGTCTGTGGGAAAATCCAAAGTTCTATATCATTCCAAATAGTCCAAGCTGTTCTAAAGCATCCTAATTACCGTGATGAATTGGGAACAGCTGTTTTTAATCTATTCAACAGGTGAAGAACAGCAGCTCTCTGCAGTTGGTTTGTGGACAGTCATGGCTAAGACAAAGGAGCTCAGTGAGGACCTGCGGCTGCACATTGTGGCTGCTCACAAGTCAGGAAAGGGCTACAAGGCCATTGCTAAATGTTTTCCCTAGTTCCAGTGGCTACAGTGCAAATTATTGAAAATACAAGATGTTCCGCACTGTGGAAAACCTCAGAGGACGTGGTCGGAAGCCAAAAGTAACACCTGTACTGTCCAGGAGGATAGTGAGAGAGGCGATAAAGAATCCAAGGATCACCACCAAGGCCATCCTGGGGAATCTGGGATCTGCTGGTGGCGATGTCTCAAGGCAGACAATCCAACAGACACTGAGCACTGCTGGGTTCCACGGATACACACCGAGGATAGTGAGAGTGGTGATAAAGGATCCACGGATGCAGACCAAGGAGCAGGGCTGTGGAGTTGAGGCTATTTTTGGGTGCCCGGAGTCGGGAAAAAATGCACCGACTCCTAATGAATTTAAACTAATTAAAATAGAAAATATGATAAAAATGTTCTATTTCTCAGATACTAGTCATCATAAGGCTCCCTGCACACTGCAAATCTGTTTTCCGATTCCGATTCCGTTTCCGATTCCGTTTCCGATTTTCCTTGAATACATTCAACAGAAAAACGGATCAAAAAACGCAGCATGCAGTTAAGATTAAAAATCTGAATCGGAATCGGATGTAAAAACAGATTAAAAAGCGGAATCGGAATCTGAAATGCATGCAGTGTGCAAGAGGCCTAAATAATGTATATATACAGTAATAGCTGTGCTCAGTCCACAAAAATGAAATAAACCAATCAAAATTAGTTACTTGTGCTGCTTCAATAAAGCAGTCCCCGTATTTTTAAAGTCAGATATACACATCTGATTGTGACTGTATATATGATGTGTACACAGGAATCTCATATATACTAAACAACATCTATGCTGTAAGAATAAAGCCTGATGTGTAGCCGTGTCACTAATAGAGATGGTTAATGAGATGGAAATAATTCTGCATTGATGCTGATTTATGCAAATGTATGCACTCCCTTTGCTCATGAAATCAAATAATTTGATAGGCTGTTAAAATTTGGTTTGGTGACTACAAATTAAATGGTAACTGAGACGGATGAAAAGTAAAGTTTTATACATACCTGGGGCTTCCTCCAGCCCCCTTCAGGCTAATCAGTCCCTCACTGTCCTCCACCACCCGGATCTTCTGCTATGAGTCCCGGTAATTCAGCCAGTCAGCGCTGTCCGGCCGCATGCCGCTCCCACAGCCAGGAACATTCTGCACCTGCGCAATAGTGCTGCACAGGTGTAGTATGCTCCTGGCGGCGGAGTGTGTGCATGCGCACTACGCCTGACTGGCTCAAGTACCTGGACTCATAGCAGAAGATCCAGGTGGTGGAGGAGGACAGCGAGGGACTGATTAGCCTGAAGGGGGCTGGAGGAAGCCCCAGGTATGTATAAAACTTTAATTTCATCTGTCTCAGGTTTACTTTGCTACACAGTAGTACTATACTCTACATATGCACTCCCCACAGAGCTGCAGGGAATCCACTGAGAATGTTGTGCACATTGAACACAGAGGTGTTGTCTGTCACCCATAAACCTGGTTCAGAGTGTGCATGAAGAATGTGTAATAGAGGAAGAATCCCCTCATTCTCCTGCAGAGTACCTGCACATCACTCTTACATGTACCCACAGTCACATTGCCTAGGGCCTGATCCATGTTCAGATTGTGCAGGAAGAATGTGTAATAGAGGAAGACTTTGCTGGAAACAACTATGGGGACTACTTTATTGAAGCAGCCAAGTAACTATTTTTGATTGGTTTATTTCATTTTTGTGGGCTAAGCACAGCTACTACTCTGCATCCACAACTGCCTCCAATGCTATTGCTAAAAGGGCCACTGCTGGATATACGTTGCACAGCCAAGTAGACCCTTTATGTACAGAGGTTTGCTTGCACTAACTGCATACTCACTGTTTCGTGGTTGGAAGCTTCCTGGTTATAATCAGAGACCATTACCATGTTTACTGCACTTTTTCTCATGTTCTGCCTGTCTGCAAACATCTACAAGTTGCATTGCACTATGCACCCTCCCAGTGTACCTCACTGCATATTCATTTCACCTGCTCTGCTTTCCTCACCTTACTCAGCTTCTCATGAACTGTTCGCTCTCCTGAATTCTCTCTCTCTCTCCCTCCAGCAGCTCAAAAACCTCACAAACATTTACATCCCATTCACATTTGCTTACTCTCTCCCTCCTACTCTTACTTGCAGCTGGTGATATATCACCCAATCCTGGGCCACAGCCTGCTGCCAGACAAGCATCCCCTGCTGACCTGCTCCATACACTTCACAGCCCTCTGTCCACAAATAACCAACATCCATCCTCAGTCACACCCCCAGACCAGACAACAGGACTGGGGGAGAGGTGGGTCTGCTCCTCTCCCCATCCCTCACCATCCTCCCACTCACTGAGACATTGCTCACCTCCTCTGACTCTGCCGCAGAGGCTACCCTCTCCTACGGGGGGGCTTCACCTCAGTCACACCCCCAGACCAGACAACAGGACTGGGGGAGAGGTGGGTCTGCTCCTCCCCATCCTGCACCTTCCGTGTCCTCACTCCACCTACCTCCCTACAATTCACGTCATTCAAGGCCCACACTATCCGCCTCTACAATCCCCTCTCAGCCAGTCTTATACCGCCCTCTGGGCTCCACACGACAATTTCTCGACAACCTTGCCTCCTGGCTCCCAACATCCTCTCCTCTGACCTCCCCACCATCATCCTCAGGGATTTAAATATTCCCAACGATGAACTCCGCGACTCTGTTGCAACCCGGCTACTCACCATTGCCAACTCACATGGCCTAGTACAACACACCAACACCCCCACTCACACTGCACGTCTCACACTGCACGTCCCACTCTCGACCTTATATTCACTAAATCCTCCACCATTGCAGACCCCTTCCCACCCTCAGCCCATCACCTTCTCACCTTCAACCTCCTCACGGAAGGCACCTCCAATCTACCCGCCCACCCACCTGGTCGATGGCAGCATGACCTACGCAAGCTCAACCCTGGCGTCCTTGCTGACTCCCTCCATGCCCTCCTCCACTCGCCCCACCCTAACCTGTCCTAATCTTGCTGCAGCTCAGCAAACTCATCAGCCCTAGAGAAAGCTGCTCCACCAATATTCCACCACAACAGACCCCCTAACCCCCAGCCCTGGCGCACTACCCATACTCGCAACCTCCACTTCACCAACAAAATTGTCTCCATCCGTCAGGAAATATCCAATCTTCACCTCCCACCCCCTCCCAACCAGCTCCTCCTACACCCTATCCTCCACTCACATCCTTCACTCCTACCAACGAGGAAGTCAACCACCTACTGCAGACTTCCCATACCACTACTCCCCCCCCCCCCCTTGACCCCATCCCTTCTGATTTACTCCAGCCTCACTTCACAGATTTGGCCCCAGTCCTCACTACCCTGTTCAACCTCTCCCTATCCACAGGCACCTTCCCCTCGGACTTCAAGCAGGCCACTGTACTACCCCTGCTCAAGAAACCCTCCCTCGACCCCCCGCTACCCTCCAACTACCGTCCTATCTCCCTCCTCCCCTTTGCCTCAAAAATCCTCGAGCGTCTGGTTCACAAACGCCTGACCCAGTACCTCAATGCCAACTCACTGCTAGACCCACTGCAATCTGGATTTCAGCCTGCCCACTCAACCGAAACTGCTCTCACCAAAGTGGTCAATGACCTTGCCTTAGCTAAAGCTGAAGGTAAATACTCCATTCTCCTCCTCCTTGACCTTTCAGCAGCTTTTGATACAGTAGATCATCCCCTACTCCTCCAGTCCATGGGCATTCACCATATCGCCCTGACCTGGCTTTCATCCTACCTCTCCAACCGCTCCTTCACGACCTCCTTTAATGAATCCTCGTCCACCCCCAACCACCTCTCAGTGGGAGTCCCCCAAGGCTCGGCCCATGGCCCCCTACTGTTCACACTATACACATCCTCCATTGGCAAGGTTATCTTATCTCCTCCATGGGTTTTAACTATCATCTATGCAGATGACACCCAGATCTACCTCCACACCCCTGACATATCCACCACTACCATGGACAAAGTCTCCTCCTGCCTATCTGCCATCTCCTCCTGGATGTCCGCTAGGTTCCTGAAACTAAATCTAGACAAAACGGAAGTTATGATCTTCCCACCCCAGCCATCCATAAACCTCCCAGATGTGCATGTCACTGTTACGAGTACTTAATAGGTTGCATGCAAGCTGTTACAGGAAACTAACATCCGCCTCCAGTGGTAGACAAGACATGTGTATGTTCGGTGTGTATTATAACCCACAAGTGGGGCTTGCACTCTTTTGCAGGTAGGCACTTGCCTGTTTTTAAGTAGCGCTGCTCATTTCCTTGCTATGTACTAATTTAATTTGTTTTTGGTCAGCTGCTCCCACTTAACAGCCATGCTTTTGGTGTATATGCAGAGCTTCTGTTTGGGTTCAAGGTGTGTTTGTAGTTTCTGGGGGGGCTCAGCGCACCTCTGATTTGGAGGCCATTCGGAGGCGGCCTGGTGTTGCGCTGATCCACCTTTTACGCAGTTTTTTGCACTGTTAACCACACTACCATTCGCCCTACCTCTCAAACCTGCTGTCTGGGTGTCACCCTGGTCTCTGCACTCTCCTTCACTCTCCACATCCAAAACCTCACAAAGTCCTGCAACTTCCACCTTCGTAACATCTGTAAGAGTCGCCCTTTCCTGACCTCTGCCACCACCAAACTCCTCATCCATGCCCTCATAATTTCCCGCCTTGACTACTGCAATGCCCTGCTGTCTGGTCTCCCTATGGCCCGAACAGTCCCACTGCAGTCCATCATGAATGTGGCAGCCAGAATTATCCACTGCTCCCATCGCTCCACCACGGCTGATCCCCTCCGTGAATCCCTCCACTGGCTTCCTATCCAATCCCGAATCATATTCAAGATACTGTGTCTGACCTACAAATCTGTCCACAATACCTGTCCAACATACATTTCCAATCTTACTCATAGGTACACACCTAGCCACTCACTCCTCTCCTCCAATGAACTTCGCCTGACCACCCCCCACATCACACAGTCCCATGCACGCCTCCAGGACTTTTCAAGAGCTGCTCCAAAGCCTTGGAACTCTCTACCTCCACCCATTAGGGCAGCCCCCTCCAACATCTTCAAGAAGGCCCTCAAAACTCACCTTTTCACTCTGGCCTACCACCCCTCACAAGTGCTCTAAACCTACATCTGAACTCTGGTCCCCTACCTTTCGTGTCTCTACCTCTCCCTGTAGATTGTAAGCCTTTGGGCACGGTCCTTTTGTGTACTACCTGATCATGCACCTCCATTACTGTGAACCCATGCTATGCACTTGAGTGAACCTAACTTGCCTAATCTCCATGCTCCATCCAGTGACTGACTAAGCATTACCTTGTACTCATACTGTGCTGTGTGATCTCCATGCTCCATCCAGTGACTAAGCATTACCTTGTACTCATACTGTGCTGTGTGATCTGGTTTTCTTGTATTCCTGTATTGTCATATTGCTGTATGTCACCCCTAAATATTGTCTGTAACCTAAATTAATGTTCAGCGCTGCGTAATATGTTGGCGCTTTATAAATACAATAAATAATAATATTAACCTCATTCTCCTGCAGAGTCTCTGCACATCACTCTTACATTGCCTAGGGCCTGATAGATGTTCTTTGTTCCTGTCTGTACCTTCTACAAGTACTCTTACCGAGGACTAGTTTTAAACCTCACTCACACCTATGCAGCGCAGATGGCCGTGCGATCGGAATACAACATGTACGATCACACGCGATCTGCGCTGCTACCCACTGCACTGCTGATCCCATCCATTGACAGTAAATGAGTCGGCGCTGCGCTTGCGGGCAAATACATGCAACAGTACACAAGCGCATCATAACGCATGGTACTGCTGCGCAGCACATTTGATGTGAATGGCTGAAGGGCTTTGTTTAGGCAGAAAAAGTTCAAAGTGGCACTCCCTATGCTGGCTTGTGTGGAGACAGTGTGAGTATAGTAGAGGTTAAACAGTTCTCACCAGATCACCGACGTCTTCCAGAATCCCTACTGCTGGAACATGTGCACAACGGATACTATGAAGAAAGATCATGCATACTGTGGATTGGGAGAAAAAAGAAACGAAATTCCGGGCACCTTCCGTCCAATCTGTTTATTGGCAGTGGCATCAAATTAGATGGCTTGTGTATGACACATCCATGCGGTGGATACTCAGATGATGGTGAGATGGAGGTGAGGGGGCACCGGGCACCAGATGGGGCTTGCGACGGCCGTTTCGCGTCTCACCGGACGCTTGGTCACGCTGCGCTCCAATACAGAGGCGAAATGCGGACTTCCGGAAAAAATGCGGGGATAGTCCCCGCCTCTTCCGGATTCCGCACACGCCATTGGTGAGAGGAGATCTGTGGGGCAGTCCTACCAGCGGAAACGTCTAGCAACCGTCACCTAACTACATTACCCATACAGCATTGCGGATCCAATCCATGGGAGGGGTGTAGGCTTTCGCCACGCCCTGCTTGGCTGTCACTCATTCTGGACCTCCACTCCCCTTGATCCGCGCTGTTCCATGGCCACTGAATGCATTTTAACAGTAAACCATGATGCGGGCATGTAGGAATGCGATGGTAGATTTATTCCATTGCTATTCAGTGGTGCGGTGCGAGACGTCACTACCTGGTGGTACCATAATTATATGCAAAAAAGTGCATGATAAGTGCAAAAGTGACACATGATTAAAAGGAAAAGTAAATTAAAATCCGGGCTATTCAGACCCAGCTGCAGCCAAACTAGCCTAACTGTTCGGATACTTAAATAGTGGCACTGGACATACTGCCCATTCGTGACCTATAGCTGTTCAAAACTACCGGGGGTAGGGGGCTTAAAGAGAAACAACAGGAACATGGCGGGGCGATAAAAGGGCATTAAAAACCCTTAGTTCCACCTCCATCCGACCAGCACTGATCATTAACATTAACAGACTTCATAAGGATCAAGGGGACAGTGAACAATCATAATTATCCATAACATATTGATATTCATCACACCATGCTGGCTCGCTGTACAGATCCTCAAGGATCCAACATGCAGGCCAATTCAATTTTATCATTGAGGCCTGCTGGCCCCATTGCTTCAGTCCGCAGTATGATGCACGTTTCTCTCCTTAAAAGGAGTTTGTCCCTATCCCCTGCCCTTCTCGGGACCTCAATCTTGTCCAGAACTGCAAACTTTAGTCCATTGCAGCTGCCCCCATGTTCGTCCCTCATATGGGAGACCAATCTGGTGCAGCTCTTCCCAGCTATGATTGTACTGATATGTTCCCCAATACGTTTCTTAATAGATCTCGTTGTTTGGCCAATATAATACCTTTTACAGGGACAGAATAGAACATACACTACATAATCAGTTTGACATGTGTAGAGGCCTTTCATATGGAACCCAACCCCTCCCACCTCTATATATTTCTGTGTGATCATCCTGGGGCAGTACTTGCAAAATCCAGATTTGAAATTGCCTTTAGTGGCGTATTGATCTAGCCAAGTTGTACGTTTAGGGGACACAAATTCACTCCTGGTCAGGAGGTTAGCAAGGGAGGGGGCTCTCCTGAAGGCTACTCGTGGGGGTTGTGCTATCTTGCCAGATAGCTCGGGATCCTGCTGAATCGCCCCGCCATGTTCCTGTTTCTCTTTAAGCCCCCTACCCCCGGTAGTTTTGAACAGCTATAGGTCACGAATGGGCAGTATGTCCAGTGCCACTCTTTAAGTATCCGAACAGTTAGGCTAGTTTGGCTGCAGCTGGGTCTGAATAGCCCGGATTTTAATTTACTTTTCCTTTTAATCATGTGTCACTTTTGCACTTATCATGCACTTTTTTGCACATAATTAAGGTACCACCAGGTAGTGACGTCTCGCACCGCACCACTGAATAGCAATGGAATAAATCTACCATCGCATTCCTACATGCCCGCATCATGGTTTACTGTTAAAATGCATTCAGTGGCCATGGAACAGCGCGGATCAAGGGGAGTGGAGGTCCAGAATGAGTGACAGCCAAGCAGGGCGTGGCGAAAGCCTACACCCCTCCCATGGATTGGATCCGCAATGCTGTATGGGTAATGTAGTTAGGTGACGGTTGCTAGACGTTTCCGCTGGTAGGACTGCCCCACAGATCTCCTCTCACCAATGGCGTGTGCGGAATCCGGAAGAGGCGGGGACTATCCCCGCATTTTTTCCGGAAGTCCGCATTTCGCCTCTGTATTGGAGCGCAGCGTGACCAAGCGTCCGGTGAGACGCGAAACGGCCGTCGCAAGCCCCATCTGGTGCCCGGTGCCCCCTCACCTCCATCTCATCATCATCTGAGTATCCACCGCATGGATGTGTCATATACAAGCCATCTAATTTGATGCCACTGCCAATAAACAGATTGGACGGAAGGTGCCCGGAATTTCGTTTCTTTTTTCTCCCAATCCACAATGGCTGAAGGGCTGTCTATACCGTTCTGCGGTTCTTGCATGTTACCACATCATACGCACTTCCAAATGCGCACGGAAGCGCGTATGATGTGAACGAGGCCCAAGTCTGTGAGTAAAAGTATTAGAGGCAGAAGATCAGCCAGGTAAGTGGTATTGTTTAAAAAGAAAATAAATATGGCAGCCTCCAGATCCCTCAGCTCACTTGTCTTAAAATTCGTAAGCATTGGCAGTTAAAGCAGATCTGAGATGAAAAACTAACTAGAAGTAGTAACTTGTCTATATATCTTATCTAAAGTTTGGATAGTTTAGATAGTAAATTTAGCTACAAGCAGCTTCAATAGAATGAGTATTTCTTCCTGTGATAGAATGACAGCAGCGATGTGGTTTGTAAACATTACACAGAGCAAGCTTATCTGCATTTTCAGCACTCAGCCTGTGACAAACCTAATCCTCCCTCCTCCCTTCTGTCTCTGAAATCTCTGGCTAGTAACACCTCCCACTCCTGCTGCCCAGACTGAGCTCCCATAAGCCCTTGCTACTATCTGAAAATCCCAAGGCTCTCTGAAAAGCTGTGGGTGAGGCTTGTTTAGCTTATAAGGAATTAGATTATTAATACAAAAAAGTATTTGGCTTGAGGAATGCCCTATAAACAATAGGAAAGGGACACAATTATGTAATGTGTAAAAGTTCATCTTGGACTCACTTTAAGAGGAATTTTATGTTACATACTTTAATCAACAAGATTGTAATATGAAAGTTAGAGGATTGTAAGGAATGGTAACCTGAGCAGTCAGAAGATGTTTGTAGCGACTCCACAACACAGGGGACACCACTTCTCCAGATAAGGCACACAAAAGCTCGCTTGGCCTTTGGAAATGCTCATCTAGACAAACAAGAAGAAGACTTCTGGGCGTGTGTGTTACAGTCAGATGAAACAAAAATGGAATTGTTTAGTCACAATGATGCTCCCTTCATTTGGCGTAAAATGGAGAAGCCTTCAACCCAAAGAACACCATCCCCACTGTCATACATGGTGGTGGGAACCTAATGCTTTGGGGGTGATTTCAGCCAATAGACCAGGGAACCTAATCACAGTAAACAGTACCATGAAAAAAGAGCAATACATGAGGATTCTCAACGACAACATCAGGCAGTCTGCAGAGAAACTTGGCCTTGGCCACCAGTGGACATTTCAGCATGACTATGACACAAAACACACAGCACAAGTGGTGAAGAAATGCTTAGCAGACAAGATTAATGGTTTGTAGTTGCCCAGCCAGAGTCCTGACTTGAATCCAACTGAGAATCTGTGGAGGGAGCTAAAGATCAGAGGGATGGCAAGACAACCCTCCAACCTGAAAGATATGAGCTCATTGCTGAAGATGAATGGGCCAGAGGCGTATCTAGAGGGGTGCAGGCACGGCTCATGCCATGGGCGCCATCCCTGCTTCTGTGCTGCACCCCCTGCCCCCTGTGCCTCCCCGGCACTCAGACCTTAGATCAGATTCATTCTACTATTTGGGGAACATGGCTACTTATTTTATGTATGTAGAGTGCACTTGGCTCAGTGTTAGAAAAGTGGACAGAGAGGGAATAAATGAGAGATTTCCAAACAAGTAACTTCAGCAATAGCCAAACACACACACAGGCAGCCATAAGACACGTCCGCAAGGAAGGATGAGGTTATCTGGGCAGGGGGCTGAATGTCAGGCGAGAGGTACTAGATTACCCAGATACTACGTCCCTGCTTCTCTATGGACCACTGACTGACACACACACACACACTGCACGGAGCTGCCTGGCGAGTCTCTGACCTCTTCCTTACTGACTGGACAGCGGAGGGATGATGGGAGAGGACTGGCTGCAGCATGGCGCTGCTATACGGAGGTCCCCCCTGCCCGCTGTCACCTCTCCTCTCTCTCTGCCCCGGGGGGGGGGGGGTGAGGAGTACCCGGGCAGCGGCAGCAGCATTGTATATCCCGCCCTCTCCCCGCGCGCGGCGGGGCTGTACGTGTGACGTCACTCACCGGAGGCTCTAGCGCGCCGCTCCGTCTCTCGCCGCCTCGTGTGTCGGGAATTCCCCGTCTCCCAGCGTCCCGCGCGCCTCTACACCACCTCCAGCTCCGCCCACATCCGCCCTCATCACTTCCGGCGCCCGCCTCCCCCGGTCTCCTGGCAACAGCCGCCGCGGCCCCGCCCCTCCCGCAGGTGTTTACTGAGACTGCCTGGCTGTGACCTTCGCTCTCACTGTCCCCGTCACCAGGCCCCGCCCCCCTGCATGACAGCCCGCCATGTCCTCCACACCGTCCGCCGCCGGAGCCTGGGGTATGTGTCTCTCTATCTCTCCTAACGGGTGACCCCTCCCACTCCCCCCCCCCACAGCTGCTGCTCCGCCCCTCTCCCCTCACAGGTGTGAGACCCCCCCCCCCACACACCTGCTGCTCCGCCCCTCTCCCCCTCACAGGTGTGTGACCCCTCCCACCCCCCCACACCTGCTACTCCGCCCCTCTCCCCTCACAGGTGTGTGACCCCTCCCACTCCCCCCCACACCTGCTACTCCACCCCTCTGCCCCTCACAGGTGTGTGACCCCTCCCACTCCCTACAGCTGCTGCTCCGCCCCTTCCCCCCTCACAGGTGTGTGACCCCTCCCACCTACCCCCACAGCTGCTGCTCCGCCCCTCTGCCCCTCACAGGTGTGTGACCCCTCCCACTCCCTACAGCTGCTGCTCCGCCCCTTCCCCCCTCACAGGTGTGTGACCCCTCCCACCTACCCCCACAGCTGCTGCTCCGCCCCTCTGCCCCTCACAGGTGTGTGACCCCTCCCACCCCCCCCACAGCTGCTGCTCCGCCCCTCTCCCCCTCACAGGTGTGTGACCCCTCCCACCCCCCCCACAGCTGCTGCTCCGCCCCTCTGCCCCTCACAGGTGTGTGACCCCTCCCACCCACCCCCCCACAGCTGCTGCTCCGCCCCTTCCCCCCTCACAGGTGTGTGACCCCTCCCACTCCCTACAGCTGCTGCTCAGCCTCTCTCCCCCTCACAGGTGTGTGACCCCTCCCACCCCCCCCACAGCTGCTGCTCCGCCCCTCTGCCCCTCACAGGTGTGTGACCCCTCCCACTCCCTACAGCTGCTGCTCCGCCCCTCTCCCCCTCACAGGTGTGTGACCCCTCCCACCCCCCCACACCTGCTACTCCGCCCCTCTCCCCTCACAGGTGTGTGACCCCTCCCACTCCCTACAGCTGCTGCTCCGCCCCTTCCCCCCTCACAGGTGTGTGACCCCTCCCACCTACCCCCACAGCTGCTGCTCCGCCCCTCTGCCCCTCACAGGTGTGTGACCCCTCCCACCCCCCCCACAGCTGCTGCTCCGCCCCTCTCCCCCTCACAGGTGTGTGACCCCTCCCACCCCCCCCACAGCTGCTGCTCCGCCCCTCTGCCCCTCACAGGTGTGTGACCCCTCCCACCCACCCCCCCACAGCTGCTGCTCCGCCCCTTCCCCCCTCACAGGTGTGTGACCCCTCCCACTCCCTACAGCTGCTGCTCAGCCTCTCTCCCCCTCACAGGTGTGTGACCCCTCCCACCCCCCCCCACAGCTGCTGCTCCGCCCCTCTGCCCCTCACAGGTGTGTGACCCCTCCCACTCCCTACAGCTGCTGCTCCGCCCCTCTCCCCCTCACAGGTGTGTGACCCCTCCCACTCCCTACAGCTATTGCTCCGCTCCTTCCCCCCTCACAGGTGTGTGACCCCTCCCACTCCCTACACCTGCTGCTCCGCCCCTCTCCCCCTCACAGGTGTGTGACCCCTCCCACCCCCCCCCCCACCAGCTGCTGCTCCGCCCCTCTGCCCCTCACAGGTGTGTGACCCCTCCCACCCCCCCCCCCCCCCACAGCTGCTGCTCCGCCCCTCTCCCCCTCACAGGTGTGTGACCCCTCCCACCCCCCCCCCCCCACAGCTGCTGCTCCGCCCCTCTGCCCCTCACAGGTGTGTGACCCCTCCCACCCCCCCCCACAGCTGCTGCTCCGCCCCTTCCCCCCTCACAGGTGTGTGACCCCTCCCACTCCCTACAGCTGCTGCTCAGCCTCTCTCCCCCTCACAGGTGTGTGACCCCTCCCACCCCCCCCACAGCTGCTGCTCCGCCCCTCTGCCCCTCACAGGTGTGTGACCCCTCCCACTCCCTACAGCTGCTGCTCCGCCCCTCTCCCCCTCACAGGTGTGTGACCCCTCCCACTCCCTACAGCTATTGCTCCGCTCCTTCCCCCCTCACAGGTGTGTGACCCCTCCCACTCCCTACACCTGCTGCTCCGCCCCTCTCCCCCTCACAGGTGTGTGACCCCTCCCACCCCCCCACAGCTGCTGCTCCGCCCCTTCCCCCCTCACAGGTGTGTGACCCATCCCACTTACCACACAGCGGTCTCTAACCCCTCCCCTTCCCCCTCACAGGTGTATAACCCCTCCCCCTACAGCTTGTGCTCCGCCCCTCTCCCCTCACAGGTGTGTAACCCCTCCCACCCCCTACAGCTACTGCTCCGCCCCTCTCCCCCTCACAGGTGTGTGACCCCTCCCACTCCCTACAGCTACTGCTCCGCCCCTTCCCCCTCACAGGTGTGTGTGACCCCTCCCACTCCCTACAGCTGCTGCTCAGCCTTTCTCCCCCTCACAGGTGTATAACCCCTCCCACCCCCTACAGCTGCTGCTCCGCCCCTCTTCCCCTCACAGGTGTGTGACCCCTCCCACTCCCTACAGCTATTGCTCCGCTCCTTCCCCCCTCACAGGTGTGGGACCCCTCCCACTTACCACACAGGGGTCTCTAACCCCTCCCCTTCCCCTCACAGGTGTATAACCCCTCCCCCTACAGCTTGTGCTCCGCCCCTTTCCCCCCACATATGTGTAACCCCTCCCACTCCCTACAGCTATTACTCCGCCCCTTCCCCCCTCACAGGTGTGTGTGACCCCTCCCACTCCCTACAGCTACTGCTCCGCCCCTCTCCCCCTCACAGGTGTATGACCCCTCCCACCCCCTAGAGCTACTGCTCCGCCCCTCTCTCCCTCACAGGTGTATGACCCCTCCCACCCCCCCCCCACCAGCTGCTGCTCCGCCCCTCTGCCCCTCACAGGTGTGTGACCCCTCCCACCCCCTAGAGCTACTGCTCCGCCCCTCTCCTCAGATACAAGGAGGAGTCAATGTTTTAATTTGAATAAAGAAATAGGCAAATTAAAAAAGGAGATGGAACCCTTTAACAAAGTTCCAGAATATCAAAACATGGAAAAGAGTATAAAAAATAGACTACGAACTAAATTATGGAAAAGAAAAAGAGGGAATTCAGTAGGGATTCAGTACCTGCACTGGGGTAGCTGAGGAAATCTGCCAATGGAGCATACATGAGGACTCCGGGGATTATGCCCGAGGTTTCTGAAGTGGGGAGAGAGTGGTGGATTGGGAGGAGGTGGGAGGGGCGGTTGGAGGTGTTACAACTGGAGCACTGTAGACCAGTGGTAGAGGACACATGGCCAGTGGGGGGATTTGACTCCTGTGGGGCCTATTGAGGATCCAAGAAAGATCCGGAGAAAACAGCATCAATGTAAAACCTAAACCAACACAAATAAAAAGAAGTGACCAAATTCCGAATATGAGCGTGGATAAGACATGAAGGGATGAGGGATAGTTCCTTTCCACAGGGGGCTAGGGGTAGGATATATGGGGGAGTTCTGTGTTGGGAAATGAGGGGAGTGGTGAACTGGAGGGAAGTGTTATTCAAAAAAGAGTTCGTAAGGAAAAGGAGAGAAAGAAAATATTCGAGTGAACTCCGGTCCGTTAAGGGCAATGAAAATCGCATACAACAACGAATAGCCACCACCCCTGGTAAAACGGGGGGCAGACCCAGGAGATGTGGGGTAAGTACTGGGTCGAGGAACCCTCTGGGGGGAGGGAGGAAGATCATCACTAAATATTTTTTTGCCAAGGGAGGGGGGGAAGAGGGGGGAGGTGAGGAGGGGAAAAGTAGAAGAAAGATGAGGGGCTGTAGGGGAGGGAGGGGACATGTGTGGAATCAAGGTCCTATTGTGAAAACAGATATAGAGCGGGGTATCTATAATCTGAGTAACATAGAATTGAAGGAGGCTGATACACAGGTGTATAACCCCTCCCCTTACAGCTGCTGCTCCGCCCCTCCCCCTCACAGGTGTATAACCCCTCCCACTCCCTACAGCTGCTGCTCTGCCCCTCTCCCCCTCACAGGTGTGGGACCCCTCCCACTCCCTACAGCTGCTGCTCCGCCCCACTCCCCCTCACAGGTGTATAACCCCTCCCACTCCCTACAGCTGCTGCTCCGCCCCTCTCCCCTTCACAGGTGTGTGACCCCTCCCACTCCCTACACCTGCTGCTCCGCCCCTCTCCCCCTCACAGGTGTGTGACCACTCCCTACAGCTATTGCTCCGCCCCTTCCCCCCTCACAGGTGTGTGTGACCCCTCCCACTCCCTACAGCTACTGCTCTGCCCCGCTCCCCCTCACAGGTGTGTGACCCCTCCCCCTTACCACACAGGGGTCTCTAACTCCTCCCCTTCCCCCTCAGGTATTTAACCCCTCCCCCTCTCTACACCTTGAGTTTCCTTATCCCCCCTACAGGAATTTAACCCCTCGCCACATCCACAGCCCATGAACCGCACACGACCACAGCCCACGAACCGAACACGACCACAGCCCACGAACCACACACCCGACCACAGCCCACGAACCGCAAACGACCACAGCCCACGAACCGCACACGACCACAACCCACGAACCGCACACGACCACAGCCCACGAACCGCTCACGACCACAGCTCACGATCCACACACGACCACAGCCCACAAACCGCACACGGCCCACGAGCCGCACACAACCACAGCCCACGAACCACACACGACCACGAACCGCACACGACCACAGCCCACAAAACACACACGACCACAAACCACACACGACCACGGCCCACTAACCGCACACGACCACAGCCCACGAACCGCACACGACCACGAACCGCACACAACCACGGCCCGCGAACCGCACAAGACCACAGCCCACGAACAACACACAACCACAGCCCACGAACCGCACACAACCACAGCCCACAAACCGCACACAACCACGAACCGCACACGGCCATAGCCCACGAACCACACACGACCATGAACCGCACACGACCACGGCACACGAACCGCACACGACCACAGCCCACGAACCACACACGACCACGAACCGCACACGGCCCATGAACGGCACACGACCACAGCCCACGAACCACACACGACCACCGCCCACGAACCGCACACGACCACAGCCCACGAACCGCACACGACCACAGCCCACGAACAGCACACGACCACAGCCCACGAACCACACACGACCACGGCCCACGAACCGCACACCACCACAGCCCACGAACCAAACACAACCACAGCCCACGAACCGCACACAACCACAGCCCACGAACCGCACACGACCACAGCCCACAAACCACACACGACCACGAACCGCACACGACCACAGCCCACGAACCGCACACGGCCCACGAACCGCACACGGCCCACGAACCGCACACGACCACAGCCCACGAACCGCACACGACCACAGCCCACGAACCGCACACGACCACAGTCCACGAACCGCACACGACCACAGCCCACTAACCGCACACGACCACAGCCCACGAACCGCACACGACCACAGCCCACGAACCGCACACGACCACAGCCCACGAACCGCACACGACCACAGTCCACGAACCGCACACGACCACAGTCCACGAACCGCACACGACCACAGTCCACGAACCGCACACGACCACAGCCCACGAACCGCACACGACCACGGCCCACGAACCGCACACGACCACGGCCCATGAACCGCACACGAGCACTGTCCACGAACCGCACACGACCACAGCCCAGGAACCGCACACCACCACAGTCCACGAACCGCACACGGCCCACGAACCGACCACGGCCCACGAACCGCACACGACCACGGCCCACGAACCGCACACGACCACGGCTCATGAACCGCACACGAGCACTGTCCACGAACCGCACACGACCACAGCCCAGGAACCGCACACCACCACAGTCCACGAACCGCACACGGCCCACGAACCGACCACGGCCCACGAACCGCACACGACCACGGCCCACGAACCGCACACGACCACAGCCCAGGAACCGCACACGACCACAGCCCACGAACCGCACACGACCACAGCCCACGAACCACACACAACCACAGCCCACGAACCGCACACAACCACAGCCCACGAACCGCACACAACCACGAACCGCACACGGCCATAGCCCACGAACCACACACGACCACGAACCGCACACGACCACGGCCCACGAACCACACACGACCACAGCCCACGAACCACACACGACCACCGCCCACGAACCGCACACGACCACAGCCCACGAACCGCACACGACCACAGCCCACGAACCACACACGACCACGGCCCACGATCCGCACACGACCACAGCCCACGAACCACACACAACCACAGCCCACGAACCGCACACAACCACAGCCCACGAACCGCACATAACCACGAACCGCACACGACCACAGCCCACGAACCGCACACGACCACGAACCGCACACGGCCCACGAACCGCACACGACCACAGCCCACGAACCGCACACGACCACAGCTCACGAACCACACACGACCACAGCCCACGAACCGCACACGACCACAGTCCACGAACCGCACACGACCACAGCCCATGAACCACACACGACCACAGCCCACGAACCGCACACGACCACAGCCCACGAACCGCACACGACCACAGTCCACAAACCGCACACGACCACAGTCCACGAACCGCACACGGCCACAGCACACGAACCGCACACGACTACAGCACACGAACCACACACGACCACGGCCCACGAACCGCACACGACCATGGCCCACGAACCGCACACGAGCACTGCCCACGAACTTCTCACGACCACAGCCCACGAACCGCACACCACCACAGCCCACGAACCGCACACGACCACGGCCCACGAACCGACCACGGCCCATGAACCACACACGACCACGGCCCACGAACTGCACACGGCCCACGAACCGCACACGACCACGGCCCACGGACCACACACGACCACAGCCCAGGAACCGCACACGACCACGGCCCACGAACAGCACACGACCACAGCCCATGACCCGCACACGACCACAGCCCATGAACCGCACACGACCATGGCCCACGAACCGCACAAGACCACGGCCCACGAACCGCACAAGACCACGGCCCACGAACCGCACACCACCACGGCCCACGAACCGCACACTACCACAGCCCACGAATCGCACACGACCACGTCCCACGAACCGCACACGACCACTGCCCACGAACCGCACACGACCACAGCCCAGGAACCGCACACGACCACAGCCCAGGAACCGCACACTACCACAGCCCAGGAACCGCACACGACCACAGCCCAGGAACCGCACACGACCACAGCCCAGGAACCGCACACGACCACAGCCCAGGAACCGCACACGACCACAGCCCAGAAACCGCACACGACCACAGCCCAGGAACCGCACACGACCACAGCCCAGGAACCGCACACGACCACAGCCCACGAACCGCACACAACCACGGCCCACGAACCGCTCACGACCACAACCCACGAACCTCACACTACCACAGCCCACGAACTGCAAACAACCACAGCCCGAGAACAGCACACGACCACAACCCACGAACCGCAAACGACCACAGCCCATGAACCGCAAACGACCACAGCCCACGAAGCTCACACGACCACAGCCCACGAACCTCACACGACCACAGCCCACGAACCTCACACGACCACAGCCCACGAACCTCACACGACCACAGCCCAGGAACCGCACACGACCACAGCCCACGAGCCGCACACGACCACAGCCCACGAGCCGGACCTGTGAGCCGCACAGGTCCACAGCCCACGAGCCGCACAGATCCACAGCCCATGAGCCGCACAGATCCACAGCCCATGAGCCGCACAGATCCACCGCCCATGAGCCGCACAGATCCACAGCGCACGAGACACACAGGTCCACAGCCCACGATCCGCACAGATCCACAGCCCACTAGCCGCACATGACCACAAACCGTTCACGACCACAGCTCACAAGCCGCACACGACCACAACCCACGAGCTGGACCTGTGAGCCACACAGGTCCACAACCCACGAGCCGCACAGATCCACAGCCCACAAACCACAGAGTTCCACAGCCCATGAGCCGCCCAGATCCACAGCCCATGAGCCGCCCAGATCTACAGCCCATGAGCCGCCCAGATCTACAGCCCACGAGCCACCCAGATCTACAGCCCACGAGCCACCCAGATCTACAGCCCACGAGCTGCACACGTCCACAGCCCACGAGCTGCACACGTCCACAGCCCACGAACCGCACACGTCCACTGCCCACAAACCGCACACGTCCACAGCCCATGAACCGCACATCTCCTCAGCCCACGAACCGCACACGTCCACTGCCCACAAACCGCACACGTCCATTACTCATGAACCGCACACGTCCACAGCCCATGAACCGCACATGTCCAGTGCCCACGAATCGCACATTGCCACAACCCACACAGCCCACAAACCGCACATGTCCACAGCCCACGAATCGCACATGTCCACAGCCCACAAACCGCTCACGTCTGCAGCCCAAAAACCACTCTCATCCACAACCCACAAATCGCTCACATCTACTACCCACAAACTACACACGTTTACAGCCCACAGACCACACTCGTCCACAGCCCACGAACCACACATGTCCACAACCCACGAGCCGCACATGTCTACAACCCACAAATTGCGCACATCCACAACCCATGAACCACACATGTCAATTGCCCACGAACCGCACACGTCCACAGCCCACAGACCGCTCATGTCCACAACTCATGAACCGCTCACATCCGCAGCCCCCTAGCCACACACATCCACAGCCCACGTACCTCACACGTCCACAGCCCACAAACCACACACAGCCACAACCCACGATCTATGCAGCTGATTTTCACTGGTAATGTCTACACTGTGATGGTGACAATATGTAATTGTACTTTGTTTTAGATCTTCTCTGATCCATTCTTTGTCTCCCAGCATGCTGCACTTATAGCGGCAGAGCCACAATGTGGTCAGTGTGTATCCAAGCATCATGTGACAAGAGGTAGGTGGCTCTTTTTATACAAATCTCAGTTTGGGGGGACAGTGAGAGTTCCCTGTGATTTCTTCCTTAGGGGTGGTACAAAAGGATTTGGGGGGAAAGTCATGTCTTCTAATATACACATTGGAGATGATTACATGTTTATACATTGCACAATCAGATAATGGTTCAGCAGCTTCTCAAAAAGCTCTGGCCTCCTCAGGGGCAGTGCCTGGTGTTCACCTCCTCAGGGGCAGTGCCTGGTGTTCACCTCCCCAGGGGCGGTGCCTGGTGTTCACCCCAGGGGCAGTGCCTGGTGTTCACCTCCTCAGGGGCAGTGCCTGGTGTTCACCTCCTCGGGGGTGGTTCCTGGTGTTCACCTCCTCGGGGGCGGTTCCTGGTATTCACCTCCTCGGGGGCAGTGCCTGGTGTTCACCTCCTCGGGGCAGTGCCTGGTGTTCACCTCCTCGAAGGCGGTGGCTGGTGTTCACCTCCTCAGGGGTGGTGCCTGGTGTTCACCTCCTCAGGGGTGGTGCCTGGTGTTCACCTTCTCGGGTGGTGCCTGGTGTTCACCTCCTCAGGGGCGGTGCCTGGTGTTAACCTCCTCAGGGGTGGTGGCTGGTGTTCACTTCCTCATGGGATGTGCCTGGTGTTCACCTCCTCGGGGGCAATGCCTGGTGTTCACTTCCTCACGGCCAATGCCTAGTGTTCACCTCCTCATGGGCAGTGCCTGGTGTTTATTGATGTGACAGGAAGGGTACAAGCAGTGACAGATTATTGGAGGGTGTTGGTGGCAGTGTAGTGAGAATGTGGCATGTTGGTGAGACGTGGCAGGTGTGACAGTCATGAAGGGTACAAGCAGTGACAGATTGTTGGAGGAGGTTGGTGGCAGTGTAGTGAGAATGTGGCATGTTGGTGAGACGTGGCAGGTGTGACAGTCAGGAAGGGTACAAGCAGTGACAGATTATTGGAGGGGGTTGGTGGCAGTGTAGTAAGAATGTGGCATGTTGGTGAGACGTGGCAGGTGGGACAGTCATGAAGGGTACAAGCAGTGACAGATTATTGGAGGAGGTTGGTGGCAGTGTAGTGAGAATGTGGCATGTTGGTGAGACGTGGCAGGTGGGACAGTCATGAAGGGTACAAGCAGTGACAGATTATTGGAGGAGGTTGGTGGCAGTGTAGTGAAAATGTGGCATGTTGGTGAGACGTGGCAGGTGGGACAGTCAGGAAGGGTACAAGTAGTGACAGATTATTGGAGGGTGTTGGTGACAGTGTAGTGAGAATGTGGCATGTTGGTGAGACGTGGCAGGTGGGACAGTCATGAAGGGTACAAGCAGTGACAGATTATTGGAGGAGGTTGGTGGCAGTGTAGTGAGAATGTGGCATGTTGGTGAGACGTGGCAGGTGTGACAGTCAGGAAGGGTACAAGCAGTGACTGATTATTGGAGGAGGTTGGTGGCAGTGTAGTGAGAATGTGGCGTGTTGGTGAGACGTGGCAGGTGTGACAGTCATGAAGGGTACAAGCAGTGACAGATTATTGGAGGAGGTTGGTGACAGTGTAGTGAGAATGTGGCATGTTGGAGAGACGTGGCAGGTGGGACAGTCATGAAGGGTACAAGCAGTGACAGATTATTGGAGGAGGTTGGTGACAGTGTAGTGAGAATGTGGCATGTTGGAGAGACGTGGCAGGTGGGACAGTCATGAAGGGTACAAGCAGTGACAGATTATTGGAGGGTGTTGGTGGCAGTGTAGTGAGAATGTGGCATGTTGGAGAGACGTGGCAGGTGTGACAGTCAGGAAGGGTACAAGCAGTGACAGATTATTGGAGGAGGATGGTGACAGTGTAGTGAGAATGTGGCATGTTGGTGAGACGTGGCAGGTGTGACAGTCATGAAGGGTACAAGCAGTGACAGATTATTGGAGGAGGTTGGTGGCAGTGTAGTGAGAATGTGGCATGTTGGTGAGACGTGGCAGGTGTGACAGTCAGGAAGGGTACAAGCAGTGACAGATTATTGGAGGAGGTTGGTGGCAGTGTAGTGAGAATGTGGCATGTTGGTGAGACGTGGCAGGTGTAACAGTCAGGAAGGGTACAAGCAGTGACAGATTATTGGAGGAGGTTGGTGGCAGTGTAGTGAGAATGTGACATGTTGGTGAGACGTGGCAGGTGGGACAGTCATGAAGGGTACAAGCAGTGACAGATTATTGGAGGGTGTTGGTGGCAGTGTAGTAAGAATGTGGCATGTTGGAGAGACGTGGCAGGTGGGACAGTCATGAAGGGTACAAGCAGTGACAGATTATTGGAGGGTGTTGGTGGCAGTGTAGTGAGAATGTGGCATGTTGGTGAGACGTGGCAGGTGTGACAGTCATAAAGGGTACAAGCAGTGACAGATTATTGGAGGAGGTTGGTGACAGTGTAGTGAGAATGTGGCATGTTGGTGAGACGTGGCAGGTGTGACAGTCATGAAGGGTACAAGCAGTGACAGATTATTGGAGGATGCTGGTGACAGTGTAGTGAGAATGTGGCATGTTGGAGAGACGTGGCAGGTGTGACAGTCATGAAGGGTACAAGCAGTGACAGATTATTGGAGGGTGTTGGTGGCAGTGTAGTGAGAATGTGGCATGTTGGTGAGACGTGGCAGGTGTGACAGTCAGGAAGGGTACAAGCAGTGACAGATTATTGGAGGAGGTTGGTGGCAGTGTAGTGAGAATGTGGCATGTTGGTGAGACGTGGCAGGTGTGACAGTCAGGAAGGGTACAAGCAGTGACAGATTATTGGAGGAGGTTGGTGGCAGTGTAGTGAGAATGTGGCATGTTGGTGAGACGTGGCAGGTGTGACAGTCATGAAGGGTACAAGCAGTGACAGATTATTGGAGGAGGTTGGTGGCAGTGTAGTGAGAATGTGGCATGTTGGTGAGACGTGGCAGGTGTGACAGTCAGGAAGGGTACAAGCAGTGACAGATTATTGGAGGAGGTTGGTGGCAGTGTAGTGAGAATGTGGCATGTTGGTGAGACGTGGCAGGTGTGACAGTCAGGAAGGGTACAAGCAGTGACAGATTATTGGAGGAGGTTGGTGGCAGTGTAGTGAGAATGTGGCATGTTGGTGAGACGTGGCAGGTGTGACAGTCAGGAAGGGTACAAGCAGTGACAGATTATTGGAGGGTGTTGGTGGTCGTGTAGTGAGAATGTGGCATGTTGGTGAGACGTGGCAGCTGTGACAGTTATGAAGGGTACAAGCAGTGACAGATTATTGGAGGAGGTTGGTGGCAGTGTAGTGAGAATGTGACATGTTGGTGAGACGTGGCAGGTGTGACAGTCAGGAAGGGTACAAGCAGTGACAGATTATTGGAGGAGGTTGGTGGCAGTGTAGTGAGAATGTGACATGTTGGTGAGACGTGGCAGGTGTGACAGTCATGAAGGGTACAAGCAGTGACAGATTATTGGAGGAGGTTGGTGGCAGTGTAGTGAGAATGTGGCATGTTGGTGAGACGTGGCAGGTGTGACAGTCATGAAGGGTACAAGCAGTGACAGATTATTGGAGGGTGTTGGTGGCAGTGTAGTGAGAATGTGGCATGTTGGTGAGACGTGGCAGCTGTGGCAGTCATGAAGGGTACAAGCAGTGACAGATTATTGGAGGGTGTTGGTGACAGTGTAGTGAGAATGTGGCATGTTGGTGAGACGTGGCAGGTGTGACAGTCATGAAGGGTACAAGCAGTGACAGATTATTGGAGGAGGTTGGTGGCAGTGTAGTGAGAATGTGGCATGTTGGTGAGACGTGGCAGGTGTGACAGTCATGAAGGGTACAAGCAGTGACAGATTATTGGAGGGTGTTGGTGGCAGTGTAGTGAGAATGTGGCATGTTGGTGAGACGTGGCAGCTGTGGCAGTCATGAAGGGTACAAGCAGTGACAGATTATTGGAGGGTGTTGGTGACAGTGTAGTAAGAATGTGGCATGTTGGAGAGACGTGGCAGGTGTGACAGTCATGAAGGGTACAAGCAGTGACAGATTATTGGAGGAGGTTGGTGGCAGTGTAGTGAGAATGTGACATGTTGGTGAGACGTGGCAGGTGTGACAGTCAGGAAGGGTACAAGCAGTGACAGATTATTGGAGGAGGTTGGTGGCAGTGTAGTGAGAATGTGACATGTTGGTGAGACGTGGCAGGTGTGACAGTCATGAAGGGTACAAGCAGTGACAGATTATTGGAGGGTGTTGGTGGCAGTGTAGTGAGAATGTGGCATGTTGGTGAGACGTGGCAGGTGTGACAGTCATGAAGGGTACAAGCAGTGACAGATTATTGGAGGAGGTTGGTGGCAGTGTAGTGAGAATGTGGCATGTTGGAGAGACGTGGCAGGTGTGACAGTCATGAAGGGTACAAGCAGTGACAGATTATTGGAGGAGGTTGGTGGCAGTGTAGTGAGAATGTGGCATGTTGGAGAGACGTGGCAGGTGTGACAGTCATGAAGGGTACAAGCAGTGACAGATTATTGGAGGAGGTTGGTGGCAGTGTAGTGAGAATGTGGCATGTTGGTGAGACGTGGCAGGTGTGACAGTCAGGAAGGGTACAAGCAGTGACAGATTATTGGAGGGTGTTGGTGACAGTGTAGTGAGAATGTGGCATGTTGGTGAGACGTGGCAGCTGTGACAGTCATGAAGGGTACAAGCAGTGACAGATTATTGGAGGAGGTTGGTGGCAGTGTAGTGAGAATGTGGCATGTTGGTGAGACGTGGCAGGTGTGACAGTCAGGAAGGGTACAAGCAGTGACAGATTATTGGAGGAGGTTGGTGGCAGTGTAGTGAGAATGTGACATGTTGGTGAGACGTGGCAGGTGTGACAGTCATGAAGGGTACAAGCAGTGACAGATTATTGGAGGAGGTTGGTGGCAGTGTAGTGAGAATGTGACATGTTGGTGAGACGTGGCAGGTGTGACAGTCAGGAAGGGTACAAGCAGTGACAGATTATTGGAGGAGGTTGGTGGCAGTGTAGTGAGAATGTGGCATGTTGGAGAGACGTGGCAGGTGGGACAGTCAGGAAGGGTACAAGCAGTGACAGATTATTGGAGGGTGTTGGTGACAGTGTAGTGAGAATGTGGCATGTTGGTGAGACGTGGCAGGTGTGACAGTCATGAAGGGTACAAGCAGTGACAGATTATTGGAGGGTGTTGGTGGCAGTGTAGTGAGAATGTGGCATGTTGGTGAGACGTGGCAGCTGTGACAGTCATGAAGGGTACAAGCAGTGACAGATTATTGGAGGAGGTTGGTGGCAGTGTAGTGACAATGTGGCATGTTGGTGAGACGTGGCAGGTGTGACAGTCATGAAGGGTACAAGCAGTGACAGATTATTGGAGGAGGTTGGTGGCAGTGTAGTGAGAATGTGGCATGTTGGTGAGACGTGGCAGGTGTGACAGTCATGAATGGTACAAGCAGTGACAGATTATTGGAGGAGGTTGGTGGCAGTGTAGTGAGAATGTGGCATGTTGGTGAGACGTGGCAGGTGTGACAGTCATGAAGGGTACAAGCAGTGACAGATTATTGGAGGGTGTTGGTGGCAGTGTAGTAAGAATGTGGCATGTTGGTGAGACGTGGCAGGTGTGACAGTCATGAAGGGTACAAGCAGTGACAGATTATTGGAGGAGGTTGGTGGCAGTGTAGTAAGAATGTGGCATGTTGGAGAGACGTGGCAGGTGTGACAGTCATGAAGGGTACAAGCAGTGACAGATTATTGGAGGAGGTTGGTGGCAGTGTAGTGAGAATGTGGCATGTTGGTGAGACGTGGCAGGTGTGACAGTCATGAAGGGTACAAGCAGTGACAGATTATTGGAGGGTGTTGGTGGCAGTGTAGTAAGAATGTGGCATGTTGGTGAGACGTGGCAGGTGTGACAGTCATGAAGGGTACAAGCAGTGACAGATTATTGGAGGAGGTTGGTGGCAGTGTAGTGAGAATGTGGCATGTTGGTGAGACGTGGCAGGTGTGACAGTCATGAAGGGTACAAGCTGTGACAGATTATTGGAGGGTGTTGGTGGCAGTGTAGTAAGAATGTGGCATGTTGGAGAGACGTGGCAGGTGTGACAGTCAGGAAGGGTACAAGCAGTGACAGATTATTGGAGGGTGTTGGTGGCAGTGTAGTGAGAATGTGGCATGTTGGTGAGACGTGGCAGGTGTGACAGTCATGAAGGGTACAAGCAGTGACAGATTATTGGAGGGTGTTGGTGGCAGTGTAGTGAGAATGTGGCATGTTGGTGAGACGTGGCAGGTGTGACAGTCAGGAAGGGTACAAGCAGTGACAGATTATTGGAGGAGGTTGGTGGCAGTGTAGTGAGAATGTGGCATGTTGGAGAGACGTGGCAGGTGTGACAGTCATGAAGGGTACAAGCTGTGACAGATTATTGGAGGAGGTTGGTGGCAGTGTAGTGAGAATGTGGCATGTTGGTGAGACGTGGCAGGTGTGACAGTCATGAAGGGTACAAGCAGTGACAGATTATTGGAGGAGGTTGGTGGCAGTGTAGTGAGAATGTGGCATGTTGGTGAGACGTGGCAGGTGTGACAGTCATGAAGGGTACAAGCAGTGACAGATTATTGGAGGAGGTTGGTGGCAGTGTAGTGAGAATGTGGCATGTTGGTGAGACCTGGCAGGTGTGACAGTCATGAAGGGTACAAGCAGTGACAGATTATTGGAGGAGGTTGGTGGCAGCGTAGTGAGAATGTGGCATGTTGGTGAGACGTGGCAGGTGTGACAGTCATGAAGGGTACAAGCAGTGACAGATTATTGGAGGAGGTTGGTGGCAGTGTAGTGAGAATGTGGCATGTTGGTGAGACCTGACAGGTGTGACAGTCATGAAGGGTACAAGCAGTGACAGATTATTGGAGGGTGTTGGTGACAGTGTAGTGAGAATGTGGCATGTTGGTGAGACGTGGCAGGTGTGACAGTCAGGAAGGGTACAAGCAGTGACAGATTATTGGAGGAGGTTGGTGGCAGCGTAGTGAGAATGTGGCATGTTGGTGAGACGTGGCAGGTGTGACAGTCATGAAGGGTACAAGCAGTGACAGATTATTGGAGGAGGTTGGTGGCAGCGTAGTGAGAATGTGGCATGTTGGTGAGACCTGGCAGGTGTGACAGTCATGAAGGGTACAAGCAGTGACAGATTATTGGAGGAGGTTGGTGACAGTGTAGTGAGAATGTGGCATGTTGGAGAGACGTGGCAGCTGTGACAGTCATGAAGGGTACAAGCAGTGACAGATTATTGGAGGAGGTTGGTGGCAGTGTAGTGAGAATGTGGCATGTTGGAGAGACGTGGCAGGTGTGACAGTCATGAAGGGTACAAGCAGTGACAGATTATTGGAGGAGGTTGGTGGCAGTGTAGTGAGAATGTGGCATGTTGGTGAGACGTGGCAGGTGTGACAGTCATGAAGGGTACAAGCAGTGACAGATTATTGGAGGAGGTTGGTGGCAGTGTAGTGAGAATGTGGCATGTTGGTGAGACGTGGCAGGTGTGACAGTCATGAAGGGTACAAGCAGTGACAGATTATTGGAGGGTGTTGGTGGCAGTGTAGTGAGAATGTGGCATGTTGGTGAGACGTGGCAGGTGTGACAGTCAGGAAGGGTACAAGCAGTGACAGATTGTTGGAGGAGGTGGGTGGCAGTGTAGTGAGAATGTGACATGTTGGTGAGACGTGGCAGGTGTGACAGTCATGAAGGGTACAAGCAGTGACAGATTATTGGAGGAGGTTGGTGGCAGTGTAGTGAGAATGTGACATGTTGGTGAGACGTGGCAGGTGTGACAGTCAGGAAGGGTACAAGCAGTGACAGATTATTGGAGGAGGTTGGTGGCAGTGTAGTGAGAATGTGGCATGTTGGAGAGACGTGGCAGGTGTGACAGTCATGAAGGGTACAAGCAGTGACAGATTATTGGAGGAGGTTGGTGGCAGTGTAGTGAGAATGTGGCATGTTGGTGAGACGTGGCAGGTGTGACAGTCATGAAGGGTACAAGCAGTGACAGATTATTGGAGGAGGTTGGTGGCAGTGTAGTGAGAATGTGACATGTTGGTGAGACGTGGCAGGTGTGACAGTCAGGAAGGGTACAAGCAGTGACAGATTATTGGAGGAGGTTGGTGGCAGTGTAGTGAGAATGTGGCATGTTGGAGAGACGTGGCAGGTGTGACAGTCATGAAGGGTACAAGCAGTGACAGATTATTGGAGGAGGTTGGTGGCAGTGTAGTGAGAATGTGGCATGTTGGTGAGACGTGGCAGGTGGGACAGTCATGAAGGGTACAAGCAGTCACAGATTATTGGAGGAGGTTGGTGGCAGTGTAGTGAGAATGTGACATGTTGGAGAGATGTGGCAGGTGTGACAGTCATGAAGGGTACAAGCAGTGACAGATTATTGGAGGGTGTTGGTGGCAGTGTAGTAAGAATGTGGCATGTTGGTGAGACGTGGCAGGTGGGACAGTCATGAAGGGTACAAGCAGTGACAGATTATTGGAGGAGGTTGGTGGCAGTGTAGTGAGAATGTGGCATGTTGGAGAGACGTGGCAGGTGGGACAGTCATGAAGGGTACAAGCAGTGACAGATTATTGGAGGGTGTTGGTGGCAGTGTAGTGAGAATGTGGCATGTTGGTGAGACGTGGCAGGTGGGACAGTCATGAAGGGTACAAGCAGTCACAGATTATTGGAGGAGGTTGGTGGCAGTGTAGTGAGAATGTGGCATGTTGGAGAGATGTGGCAGGTGTGACAGTCATGAAGGGTACAAGCAGTGACAGATTATTGGAGGGTGTTGGTGGCAGTGTAGTAAGAATGTGGCATGTTGGTGAGACGTGGCAGGTGGGACAGTCATGAAGGGTACAAGCAGTGACAGATTATTGGAGGAGGTTGGTGGCAGTGTAGTGAGAATGTGGCATGTTGGTGAGACGTGGCAGGTGGGACAGTCAGGAAGGGTACAAGCAGTGACAGATTATTGGAGGGTGTTGGTGGCAGTGTAGTGAGAATGTGACATGTTGGAGAGATGTGGCAGGTGGGACAGTCATGAAGGGTACAAGCAGTGATAGATTATTGGAGGAGGTTGGTGGCAGTGTAGTGAGAATGTGGCATGTTGGTGAGACGTGGCAGGTGGGACAGTCATGAAGGGTACAAGCAGTGACAGATTATTGGAGGGTGTTGGTGGCAGTGTAGTGAGAATGTGGCATGTTGGTGAGACGTGGCAGCTGTGACAGTCAGGAAGGGTACAAGCAGTGACAGATTATTGGAGGAGGTTGGTGGCAGTGTAGTGAGAATGTGGCATGTTGGTGAGACGTGGCAGCTGTGGCAGTCAGGAAGGGTACAAGCAGTCACAGATTATTGGAGGAGGTTGGTGGCAGTGTAGTGAGAATGTGGCATGTTGGAGAGATGTGGCAGGTGTGACAGTCATGAAGGGTACAAGCAGTGACAGATTATTGGAGGGTGTTGGTGGCAGTGTAGTAAGAATGTGGCATGTTGGTGAGACGTGGCAGGTGGGACAGTCATGAAGGGTACAAGCAGTGACAGATTATTGGAGGGTGTTGGTGGCAGTGTAGTGAGAATGTGGCATGTTGGAGAGACGTGGCAGGTGTGACAGTCAGGAAGGGTACAAGCAGTGACAGATTATTGGAGGAGGATGGTGACAGTGTAGTGAGAATGTGGCATGTTGGTGAGACGTGGCAGGTGTGACAGTCATGAAGGGTACAAGCAGTGACAGATTATTGGAGGAGGTTGGTGGCAGTGTAGTGAGAATGTGGCATGTTGGTGAGACGTGGCAGGTGTGACAGTCAGGAAGGGTACAAGCAGTGACAGATTATTGGAGGAGGTTGGTGACAGTGTAGTGAGAATGTGGCATGTTGGAGAGATGTGGCAGGTGTGACAGTCATGAAGGGTACAAGCAGTGACAGATTATTGGAGGAGGTTGGTGGCAGTGTAGTGAGAATGTGACATGTTGGTGAGACGTGGCAGGTGGGACAGTCATGAAGGGTACAAGCAGTGACAGATTATTGGAGGGTGTTGGTGGCAGTGTAGTAAGAATTTGGCATGTTGGAGAGACGTGGCAGGTGGGACAGTCATGAAGGGTACAAGCAGTGACAGATTATTGGAGGGTGTTGGTGGCAGTGTAGTGAGAATGTGGCATGTTGGTGAGACGTGGCAGGTGTGACAGTCATAAAGGGTACAAGCAGTGACAGATTATTGGAGGAGGTTGGTGACAGTGTAGTGAGAATGTGGCATGTTGGTGAGACGTGGCAGGTGTGACAGTCATGAAGGGTACAAGCAGTGACAGATTATTGGAGGATGCTGGTGACAGTGTAGTGAGAATGTGGCATGTTGGAGAGACGTGGCAGGTGTGACAGTCATGAAGGGTACAAGCAGTGACAGATTATTGGAGGGTGTTGGTGGCAGTGTAGTGAGAATGTGGCATGTTGGTGAGACGTGGCAGGTGTGACAGTCAGGAAGGGTACAAGCAGTGACAGATTATTGGAGGAGGTTGGTGGCAGTGTAGTGAGAATGTGGCATGTTGGTGAGACGTGGCAGGTGTGACAGTCAGGAAGGGTACAAGCAGTGACAGATTATTGGAGGAGGTTGGTGGCAGTGTAGTGAGAATGTGGCATGTTGGTGAGACGTGGCAGGTGTGACAGTCATGAAGGGTACAAGCAGTGACAGATTATTGGAGGAGGTTGGTGGCAGTGTAGTGAGAATGTGGCATGTTGGTGAGACGTGGCAGGTGTGACAGTCAGGAAGGGTACAAGCAGTGACAGATTATTGGAGGAGGTTGGTGGCAGTGTAGTGAGAATGTGGCATGTTGGTGAGACGTGGCAGGTGTGACAGTCAGGAAGGGTACAAGCAGTGACAGATTATTGGAGGAGGTTGGTGGCAGTGTAGTGAGAATGTGGCATGTTGGTGAGACGTGGCAGGTGTGACAGTCAGGAAGGGTACAAGCAGTGACAGATTATTGGAGGAGGTTGGTGGCAGTGTAGTGAGAATGTGGCATGTTGGAGAGACGTGGCAGGTGTGACAGTCAGGAAGGGTACAAGCAGTGACAGATTATTGGAGGGTGTTGGTGGTCGTGTAGTGAGAATGTGGCATGTTGGTGAGACGTGGCAGCTGTGACAGTTATGAAGGGTACAAGCAGTGACAGATTATTGGAGGAGGTTGGTGGCAGTGTAGTGAGAATGTGACATGTTGGTGAGACGTGGCAGGTGTGACAGTCAGGAAGGGTACAAGCAGTGACAGATTATTGGAGGAGGTTGGTGGCAGTGTAGTGAGAATGTGACATGTTGGTGAGACGTGGCAGGTGTGACAGTCATGAAGGGTACAAGCAGTGACAGATTATTGGAGGAGGTTGGTGGCAGTGTAGTGAGAATGTGGCATGTTGGTGAGACGTGGCAGGTGTGACAGTCATGAAGGGTACAAGCAGTGACAGATTATTGGAGGGTGTTGGTGGCAGTGTAGTGAGAATGTGGCATGTTGGTGAGACGTGGCAGCTGTGGCAGTCATGAAGGGTACAAGCAGTGACAGATTATTGGAGGGTGTTGGTGACAGTGTAGTGAGAATGTGGCATGTTGGTGAGACGTGGCAGGTGTGACAGTCATGAAGGGTACAAGCAGTGACAGATTATTGGAGGAGGTTGGTGGCAGTGTAGTGAGAATGTGACATGTTGGTGAGACGTGGCAGGTGTGACAGTCAGGAAGGGTACAAGCAGTGACAGATTATTGGAGGAGGTTGGTGGCAGTGTAGTGAGAATGTGACATGTTGGTGAGACGTGGCAGGTGTGACAGTCATGAAGGGTACAAGCAGTGACAGATTATTGGAGGGTGTTGGTGGCAGTGTAGTGAGAATGTGGCATGTTGGTGAGACGTGGCAGGTGTGACAGTCATGAAGGGTACAAGCAGTGACAGATTATTGGAGGAGGTTGGTGGCAGTGTAGTGAGAATGTGGCATGTTGGAGAGACGTGGCAGGTGTGACAGTCATGAAGGGTACAAGCAGTGACAGATTATTGGAGGAGGTTGGTGGCAGTGTAGTGAGAATGTGGCATGTTGGAGAGACGTGGCAGGTGTGACAGTCATGAAGGGTACAAGCAGTGACAGATTATTGGAGGAGGTTGGTGGCAGTGTAGTGAAAATGTGGCATGTTGGTGAGACGTGGCAGGTGTGACAGTCAGGAAGGGTACAAGCAGTGACAGATTATTGGAGGGTGTTGGTGACAGTGTAGTGAGAATGTGGCATGTTGGTGAGACGTGGCAGCTGTGACAGTCATGAAGGGTACAAGCAGTGACAGATTATTGGAGGAGGTTGGTGGCAGTGTAGTGAGAATGTGGCATGTTGGTGAGACGTGGCAGGTGTGACAGTCAGGAAGGGTACAAGCAGTGACAGATTATTGGAGGAGGTTGGTGGCAGTGTAGTGAGAATGTGACATGTTGGTGAGACGTGGCAGGTGTGACAGTCATGAAGGGTACAAGCAGTGACAGATTATTGGAGGAGGTTGGTGGCAGTGTAGTGAGAATGTGACATGTTGGTGAGACGTGGCAGGTGTGACAGTCAGGAAGGGTACAAGCAGTGACAGATTATTGGAGGAGGTTGGTGGCAGTGTAGTGAGAATGTGGCATGTTGGAGAGACGTGGCAGGTGGGACAGTCAGGAAGGGTACAAGCAGTGACAGATTATTGGAGGGTGTTGGTGACAGTGTAGTGAGAATGTGGCATGTTGGTGAGACGTGGCAGGTGTGACAGTCATGAAGGGTACAAGCAGTGACAGATTATTGGAGGGTGTTGGTGGCAGTGTAGTGAGAATGTGGCATGTTGGTGAGACGTGGCAGCTGTGACAGTCATGAAGGGTACAAGCAGTGACAGATTATTGGAGGAGGTTGGTGGCAGTGTAGTGACAATGTGGCATGTTGGTGAGACGTGGCAGGTGTGACAGTCATGAAGGGTACAAGCAGTGACAGATTATTGGAGGAGGTTGGTGGCAGTGTAGTGAGAATGTGGCATGTTGGTGAGACGTGGCAGGTGTGACAGTCATGAATGGTACAAGCAGTGACAGATTATTGGAGGAGGTTGGTGGCAGTGTAGTGAGAATGTGGCATGTTGGTGAGACGTGGCAGGTGTGACAGTCATGAAGGGTACAAGCAGTGACAGATTATTGGAGGGTGTTGGTGGCAGTGTAGTAAGAATGTGGCATGTTGGTGAGACGTGGCAGGTGTGACAGTCATGAAGGGTACAAGCAGTGACAGATTATTGGAGGAGGTTGGTGGCAGTGTAGTAAGAATGTGGCATGTTGGAGAGACGTGGCAGGTGTGACAGTCATGAAGGGTACAAGCAGTGACAGATTATTGGAGGAGGTTGGTGGCAGTGTAGTGAGAATGTGGCATGTTGGTGAGACGTGGCAGGTGTGACAGTCATGAAGGGTACAAGCAGTGACAGATTATTGGAGGGTGTTGGTGGCAGTGTAGTAAGAATGTGGCATGTTGGTGAGACGTGGCAGGTGTGACAGTCATGAAGGGTACAAGCAGTGACAGATTATTGGAGGAGGTTGGTGGCAGTGTAGTGAGAATGTGGCATGTTGGTGAGACATGGCAGGTGTGACAGTCATGAAGGGTACAAGCTGTGACAGATTATTGGAGGGTGTTGGTGGCAGTGTAGTAAGAATGTGGCATGTTGGAGAGACGTGGCAGGTGTGACAGTCAGGAAGGGTACAAGCAGTGACAGATTATTGGAGGGTGTTGGTGGCAGTGTAGTGAGAATGTGGCATGTTGGTGAGACGTGGCAGGTGTGACAGTCATGAAGGGTACAAGCAGTGACAGATTATTGGAGGGTGTTGGTGGCAGTGTAGTGAGAATGTGGCATGTTGGTGAGACGTGGCAGGTGTGACAGTCAGGAAGGGTACAAGCAGTGACAGATTATTGGAGGAGGTTGGTGGCAGTGTAGTGAGAATGTGGCATGTTGGAGAGACGTGGCAGGTGTGACAGTCATGAAGGGTACAAGCTGTGACAGATTATTGGAGGAGGTTGGTGGCAGTGTAGTGAGAATGTGGCATGTTGGTGAGACGTGGCAGGTGTGACAGTCATGAAGGGTACAAGCAGTGACAGATTATTGGAGGAGGTTGGTGGCAGTGTAGTGAGAATGTGGCATGTTGGTGAGACGTGGCAGGTGTGACAGTCATGAAGGGTACAAGCAGTGACAGATTATTGGAGGAGGTTGGTGGCAGTGTAGTGAGAATGTGGCATGTTGGTGAGACCTGGCAGGTGTGACAGTCATGAAGGGTACAAGCAGTGACAGATTATTGGAGGAGGTTGGTGGCAGCGTAGTGAGAATGTGGCATGTTGGTGAGACGTGGCAGGTGTGACAGTCATGAAGGGTACAAGCAGTGACAGATTATTGGAGGAGGTTGGTGGCAGTGTAGTGAGAATGTGGCATGTTGGTGAGACCTGGCAGGTGTGACAGTCATGAAGGGTACAAGCAGTGACAGATTATTGGAGGGTGTTGGTGACAGTGTAGTGAGAATGTGGCATGTTGGTGAGACGTGGCAGGTGTGACAGTCAGGAAGGGTACAAGCAGTGACAGATTATTGGAGGAGGTTGGTGGCAGCGTAGTGAGAATGTGGCATGTTGGTGAGACGTGGCAGGTGTGACAGTCATGAAGGGTACAAGCAGTGACAGATTATTGGAGGAGGTTGGTGGCAGCGTAGTGAGAATGTGACATGTTGGTGAGACGTGGCAGGTGTGACAGTCATGAAGAGTACAAGCAGTGACAGATTATTGGAGGGTGTTGGTGGCAGTGTAGTGAGAATGTGGCATGTTGGAGAGACGTGGCAGGTGTGACAGTCATGAAGGGTACAAGCAGTGACAGATTATTGGAGGAGGTTGGTGACAGTGTAGTGAGAATGTGGCATGTTGGAGAGACGTGGCAGCTGTGACAGTCATGAAGGGTACAAGCAGTGACAGATTATTGGAGGAGGTTGGTGGCAGTGTAGTGAGAATGTGGCATGTTGGAGAGACGTGGCAGGTGTGACAGTCATGAAGGGTACAAGCAGTGACAGATTATTGGAGGAGGTTGGTGGCAGTGTAGTGAGAATGTGGCATGTTGGTGAGACGTGGCAGGTGTGACAGTCATGAAGGGTACAAGCAGTGACAGATTATTGGAGGAGGTTGGTGGCAGTGTAGTGAGAATGTGGCATGTTGGTGAGACGTGGCAGGTGTGACAGTCATGAAGGGTACAAGCAGTGACAGATTATTGGAGGGTGTTGGTGGCAGTGTAGTGAGAATGTGGCATGTTGGTGAGACGTGGCAGGTGTGACAGTCAGGAAGGGTACAAGCAGTGACAGATTGTTGGAGGAGGTGGGTGGCAGTGTAGTGAGAATGTGACATGTTGGTGAGACGTGGCAGGTGTGACAGTCATGAAGGGTACAAGCAGTGACAGATTATTGGAGGAGGTTGGTGGCAGTGTAGTGAGAATGTGACATGTTGGTGAGACGTGGCAGGTGTGACAGTCAGGAAGGGTACAAGCAGTGACAGATTATTGGAGGAGGTTGGTGGCAGTGTAGTGAGAATGTGGCATGTTGGAGAGACGTGGCAGGTGTGACAGTCATGAAGGGTACAAGCAGTGACAGATTATTGGAGGAGGTTGGTGGCAGTGTAGTGAGAATGTGGCATGTTGGTGAGACGTGGCAGGTGTGACAGTCATGAAGGGTACAAGCAGTGACAGATTATTGGAGGAGGTTGGTGGCAGTGTAGTGAGAATGTGACATGTTGGTGAGACGTGGCAGGTGTGACAGTCAGGAAGGGTACAAGCAGTGACAGATTATTGGAGGAGGTTGGTGGCAGTGTAGTGAGAATGTGGCATGTTGGAGAGACGTGGCAGGTGTGACAGTCATGAAGGGTACAAGCAGTGACAGATTATTGGAGGAGGTTGGTGGCAGTGTAGTGAGAATGTGGCATGTTGGTGAGACGTGGCAGGTGGGACAGTCATGAAGGGTACAAGCAGTCACAGATTATTGGAGGAGGTTGGTGGCAGTGTAGTGAGAATGTGACATGTTGGAGAGATGTGGCAGGTGTGACAGTCATGAAGGGTACAAGCAGTGACAGATTATTGGAGGGTGTTGGTGGCAGTGTAGTAAGAATGTGGCATGTTGGTGAGACGTGGCAGGTGGGACAGTCATGAAGGGTACAAGCAGTGACAGATTATTGGAGGAGGTTGGTGGCAGTGTAGTGAGAATGTGGCATGTTGGAGAGATGTGGCAGGTGTGACAGTCATGAAGGGTACAAGCAGTGACAGATTATTGGAGGGTGTTGGTGGCAGTGTAGTGAGAATGTGACATGTTGGTGAGACGTGGCAGGTGTGACAGTCATGAAGGGTACAAGCAGTGACAGATTATTGGAGGAGGTTGGTGGCAGTGTAGTGAGAATGTGACATGTTGGTGAGACGTGGCAGGTGTGACAGTCAGGAAGGGTACAAGCAGTGACAGATTATTGGAGGAGGTTGGTGGCAGTGTAGTGAGAATGTGGCATGTTGGAGAGACGTGGCAGGTGTGACAGTCAGGAAGGGTACAAGCAGTGACAGATTATTGGAGGAGGTTGGTGGCAGTGTAGTGAGAATGTGGCATGTTGGTGAGACGTGGCAGGTGTGACAGTCATGAAGGGTACAAGCAGTGACAGATTATTGGAGGAGGTTGGTGGCAGTGTAGTGAGAATGTGACATGTTGGTGAGACGTGGCAGGTGTGACAGTCAGGAAGGGTACAAGCAGTGACAGATTATTGGAGGGTGTTGGTGGCAGTGTAGTGAGAATGTGGCATGTTGGTGAGACGTGGCAGGTGGGACAGTCATGAAGGGTACAAGCAGTGACAGATTATTGGAGGAGGTTGGTGGCAGTGTAGTGAGAATGTGGCATGTTGGAGAGATGTGGCAGGTGTGACAGTCATGAAGGGTACAAGCAGTGACAGATTATTGGAGGGTGTTGGTGGCAGTGTAGTAAGAATGTGGCATGTTGGTGAGACGTGGCAGGTGGGACAGTCATGAAGGGTACAAGCAGTGACAGATTATTGGAGGAGGTTGGTGGCAGTGTAGTGAGAATGTGGCATGTTGGTGAGACGTGGCAGGTGGGACAGTCAGGAAGGGTACAAGCAGTGACAGATTATTGGAGGGTGTTGGTGGCAGTGTAGTGAGAATGTGACATGTTGGAGAGATGTGGCAGGTGGGACAGTCATTAAGGGTACAAGCAGTGATAGATTATTGGAGGAGGTTGGTGGCAGTGTAGTGAGAATGTGGCATGTTGGTGAGACGTGGCAGGTGGGACAGTCATGAAGGGTACAAGCAGTGACAGATTATTGGAGGGTGTTGGTGGCAGTGTAGTGAGAATGTGGCATGTTGGTGAGACGTGGCAGCTGTGACAGTCAGGAAGGGTACAAGCAGTGACAGATTATTGGAGGAGGTTGGTGGCAGTGTAGTGAGAATGTGGCATGTTGGTGAGACGTGGCAGCTGTGGCAGTCAGGAAGGGTACAAGCAGTGACAGATTATTGGAGGAGGTTGGTGGCAGTGTAGTGAGAATGTGACATGTCGGTGAGACGTGGCAGGTGGGACAGTCATGAAGGGTACAAGCAGTGACAGATTATTGGAGGAGGTTGGTGACAGTGTAGTGAGAATGTGACATGTTGGTGAGACGTGGCAGGTGTGACAGTCAGGAAGGGTACAAGCAGTGACAGATTATTGGAGGGTGTTGGTGACAGTGTAGTGAGAATGTGACATGTTGGTGAGACGTGGCAGGTGTGACAGTCATGAAGGGTACAAGCAGTGACAGATTATTGGAGGAGGTTGGTGGCAGTGTAGTGAGAATGTGGCATGTTGGTGAGACGTGGCAGGTGGGACAGTCATGAAGGGTACAAGCAGTGACAGATTATTGGAGGGTGTTGGTGGCAGTGTAGTGAGAATGTGGCATGTTGGTGAGACGTGGCAGGTGTGACAGTCAGGAAGGGTACAAGCAGTGACAGATTGTTGGAGGAGGTGGGTGGCAGTGTAGTGAGAATGTGACATGTTGGTGAGACGTGGCAGGTGTGACAGTCATGAAGGGTACAAGCAGTGACAGATTATTGGAGGAGGTTGGTGGCAGTGTAGTAAGAATGTGGCATGTTGGAGAGACGTGGCAGGTGGGACAGTCAGGAAGGGTACAAGCAGTGACAGATTATTGGAGGATGCTGGTGACAGTGTAGTGAGAATGTGGCATGTTGGATAGACGTGGCAGGTGTGACAGTCAGGAAGGGTACAAGCAGTGACAGATTATTGGAGGAGGTTGGTGGCAGTGTAGTGAGAATGTGGCATGTTGGTGAGACGTGGCAGGTGTGGCAGTCAGGAAGGGTACAAGCAGTGACAGATTATTGGAGGAGGTTGGTGACAGTGTAGTGAGAACGTGGCATGTTGGTGAGACGTGGCAGGTGTGACAGTCATGAAGGGTACAAGCAGTGACAGATTATTGGAGGAGGTTGGTGGCAGTGTAGTGAGAATGTGACATGTTGGTGAGACGTGGCAGGTGTGACAGTCAGGAAGGGTACAAGCAGTGACAGATTATTGGAGGAGGTTGGTGGCAGTGTAGTGAGAATGTGGCATGTTGGAGAGACGTGGCAGGTGTGACAGTCATGAAGGGTACAAGCAGTGACAGATTATTGGAGGAGGTTGGTGGCAGTGTAGTGAGAATGTGGCATGTTGGTGAGACGTGGCAGGTGTGACAGTCATGAAGGGTACAAGCAGTGACAGATTATTGGAGGAGGTTGGTGGCAGTGTAGTGAGAATGTGGCATGTTGGTGAGATGTGGCAGGTGTGACAGTCATGAAGGGTACAAGCAGTGACAGATTATTGGAGGAGGTTGGTGGCAGTGTAGTGAGAATGTGGCATGTTGGTGAGATGTGGCAGGTGTGACAGTCATGAAGGGTACAAGCAGTGACAGATTATTGGAGGAGGTTGGTGGCAGTGTAGTGAGAATGTGGCATGTTGGTGAGATGTGGCAGGTGTGACAGTCATGAAGGGTACAAGCAGTGACAGATTATTGGAGGAGGTTGGTGACAGTGTAGTGAGAATGTGACATGTTGGTGAGACGTGGCAGGTGTGACAGTCATGAAGGGTACAAGCAGTGACAGATTATTGGAGGGTGTTGGTGGCAGTGTAGTGAGAATGTGGCATGTTGGTGAGACGTGGCAGATGTGACAGTCAGGAAGGGTACAAGCAGTGACAGATTATTGGAGGAGGTTGGTGACAGTGTAGTGAGAATGTGACATGTTGGTGAGACGTGGCAGATGTGACAGTCAGGAAGGGTACAAGCAGTGACAGATTATTGGAGGGTGTTGGTGGCAGTGTAGTGAGAATGTGGCATGTTGGAGAGACGTGGCAGGTGTGACAGTCATGAAGGGTACAAGCAGTGACAGATTATTGGAGGAGGTTGGTGGCAGTGTAGTGAGAATGTGGCATGTTGGAGAGACGTGGCAGGTGTGACAGTCATGAAGGGTACAAGCAGTGACAGATTATTGGAGGGTGTTGGTGGCAGTGTAGTGAGAATGTGGCATGTTGGTGAGACGTGGCAGGTGTGACAGTCAGGAAGGGTACAAGCAGTGACAGATTATTGGAGGAGGTTGGTGACAGTGTAGTGAGAATGTGACATGTTGGTGAGACGTGGCAGGTGTGACAGTCATGAAGGGTACAAGCAGTGACAGATTATTGGAGGGTGTTGGTGGCAGTGTAGTGAGAATGTGGCATGTTGGAGAGACGTGGCAGGTGTGGCAGTCATGAAGGGTACAAGCAGTGACAGATTATTGGAGGAGGTTGGTGGCAGTGTAGTGAGAATGTGGCATGTTGGTGAGACGTGGCAGGTGTGACAGTCAGGAAGGGTACAAGCAGTGACAGATTATTGGAGGGTGTTGGTGACAGTGTAGTGAGAATGTGGCATGTTGGAGAGACGTGGCAGGTGTGACAGTCATGAAGGGTACAAGCAGTGATAGATTATTGGAGGAGGTTGGTGGCAGTGTAGTGAGAATGTGGCATGTTGGAGAGACGTGGCAGGTGTGACAGTCATGAAGGGTACAAGCAGTGACAGATTATTGGAGGAGGTTGGTGGCAGTGTAGTGAGAATGTGGCATGTTGGTGAGACGTGGCAGGTGTGACAGTCATGAAGGGTACAAGCAGTGACAGATTATTGGAGGAGGTTGGTGGCAGTGTAGTGAGAATGTGACATGTTGGAGAGACCTGGCAGGTGTGACAGTCATGAAGGGTACAAGCAGTGACAGATTATTGGAGAGTGTTGGTGGCAGTGTAGTGAGAGTGTGGCATGTTGGTGAGACGTGGCAGGTGTGACAGTCAGGAAGGGTACAAGCAGTGACAGATTATTGGAGGAGGTTGGTGGCAGTGTAGTGAGAATGTGGCATGTTGGTGAGACGTGGCAGGTGTGACAGTCATGAAGGGTACAAGCAGTGACAGATTATTGGAGGAGGTTGGTGGCAGTGTAGTGAGAATGTGACATGTTGGTGAGACGTGGCAGGTGTGACAGTCAGGAAGGGTACAAGCAGTGACAGATTATTGGAGGGTGTTGGTGGCAGTGTAGTGAGAATGTGGCATGTTGGAGAGACGTGGCAGGTGTGACAGTCATGAAGGGTACAAGCAGTGACAGATTGTTGGAGGAGGTGGGTGGCAGTGTAGTGAGAATGTGGCATGTTGGTGAGACGTGGCAGCTGTGACAGTCATGAAGGGTACAAGCAGTGACAGATTATTGGAGGAGGTTGGTGGCAGTGTAGTGAGAATGTGGCATGTTGGTGAGACGTGGCAGGTGTGACAGTCATGAAGGGTACAAGCAGTGACAGATTATTGGAGGGTGTTGGTGGCAGTGTAGTGAGAATGTGGCATGTTGGAGAGACGTGGCAGGTGTGACAGTCATGAAGGGTACAAGCAGTGACAGATTATTGGAGGAGGTTGGTGGCAGTGTAGTGAGAATGTGACATGTTGGTGAGACGTGGCAGGTGTGACAGTCATGAAGGGTACAAGCAGTGACAGATTATTGCAGGGTGTTGGTGGCAGTGTAGTGAGAATGTGGCATGTTGGAGAGACGTGGCAGGTGTGACAGTCATGAAGGGTACAAGCAGTGACAGATTATTGGAGGAGGTTGGTGACAGTGTAGTGAGAATGTGGCATGTCGGTGAGACGTGGCAGGTGTGACAGTCAGGAAGGGTACAAGCAGTGACAGATTATTGGAGGAGGTTGGTGACAGTGTAGTGAGAATGTGGCATGTTGGTGAGACGTGGCAGCTGTGACAGTCAGGAAGGGTACAAGCAGTGACAGATTATTGGAGAGTGTTGGTGGCAGTGTAGTGAGAATGTGGCATGTTGGTGAGACCTGGCAGGTGTGACAGTCATGAAGGGTACAAGCAGTGACAGATTATTGGAGGAGGTTGGTGGCAGTGTAGTGAGAATGTGGCATGTTGGTGAGACGTGGCAGGTGGGACAGTCATGAAGGGTACAAGCAGTGACAGATTATTGGAGGAGGTTGGTGGCAGTGTAGTGAGAATGTGGCATGTTGGAGAGACGTGGCAGGTGTGACAGTCATGAAGGGTACAAGCAGTGACAGATTATTGGAGGGTGTTGGTGGCAGTGTAGTGAGAATGTGGCATGTTGGAGAGACGTGGCAGGTGTGACAGTCATGAAGGGTACAAGCAGGGACAGATTATTGGAGGAGGTTGGTGGCAGTGTAGTGAGAATGTGGCATGTTGGTGAGACGTGGCAGGTGTGACAGTCATGAAGGGTACAAGCAGTGACAGATTATTGGAGGAGGTTGGTGACAGTGTAGTGAGAATGTGGCATGTTGGAGAGACGTGGCAGGTGTGACAGTCAGGAAGGGTACAAGCAGTGACAGATTATTGGAGGGTGTTGGTGACAGTGTAGTTAGAATGTGGCATGTTGGAGAGACGTGGCAGGCGTGACAGTCATGAAGGGTACAAGCAGTGACAGATTGTTGGAGGAGGTGGGTGGCAGTGTAGTGAGAATGTGACATGTTGGTGAGACGTGGCAGGTGTGGCAGTCAGGAAGGGTACAAGCAGTGACAGATTATTGGAGGAGGTTGGTGACAGTGTAGTGATAATGTGGCATGTTGGAGAGACGTGGCAGGTGTGACAGTCATGAAGGGTACAAGCAGTGACAGATTATTGGAGGAGGTTGGTGGCAGTGTAGTGAGAATGTGGCATGTTGGTGAGACGTGGCAGGTGGGACAGTCATGAAGGGTACAAGCAGTGACAGATTATTGGAGGGTGTTGGTGGCAGTGTAGTGAGAATGTGGCATGTTGGTGAGACGTGGCAGGTGTGACAGTCATGAAGGGTACAAGCAGTGACAGATTATTGGAGGAGGTTGGTGGCAGTGTAGTGAGAATGTGGCATGTTGGTGAGACGTGGCAGGTGTGACAGTCAGGAAGGGTACAAGCAGTGACAGATTATTGGAGGGTGTTGGTGGCAGTGTAGTGAGAATGTGGCATGTTGGTGAGACGTGGCAGGTGTGACAGTCATGAAGGGTACAAGCAGTGACAGATTATTGGAGGAGGTTGGTGGCAGTGTAGTGAGAATGTGACATGTTGGTGAGACGTGGCAGGTGTGACAGTCAGGAAGGGTACAAGCAGTGACAGATTATTGGAGGAGGTTGGTGGCAGTGTAGTGAGAATGTGGCATGTTGGTGAGACGTGGCAGGTGTGACAGTCATGAAGGGTACAAGCAGTCACAGATTATTGGAGGAGGTTGGTGGCAGTGTAGTGAGAATGTGACATGTTGGTGAGACGTGGCAGGTGTGACAGTCATGAAGGGTACAAGCAGTGACAGATTATTGGAGGGTGTTGGTGGCAGTGTAGTGAGAATGTGGCATGTTGGTGAGACGTGGCAGCTGTGGCAGTCAGGAAGGGTACAAGCAGTGACAGATTATTGGAGGAGGTTGGTGGCAGTGTAGTGAGAATGTGGCATGTTGGTGAGACGTGGCAGGTGTGACAGTCAGGAAGGGTACAAGCAGTGACAGATTATTGGAGGGTGTTGGTGGCAGTGTAGTGAGAATGTGGCATGTTGGTGAGACGTGGCAGGTGTGACAGTCATGAAGGGTACAAGCAGTGACAGATTATTGGAGGAGGTTGGTGGCAGTGTAGTGAGAATGTGACATGTTGGTGAGACGTGGCAGGTGTGACAGTCAGGAAGGGTACAAGCAGTGACAGATTATTGGAGGAGGTTGGTGGCAGTGTAGTGAGAATGTGGCATGTTGGTGAGACGTGGCAGGTGTGACAGTCATGAAGGGTACAAGCAGTCACAGATTATTGGAGGAGGTTGGTGGCAGTGTAGTGAGAATGTGACATGTTGGTGAGACGTGGCAGGTGTGACAGTCATGAAGGGTACAAGCAGTGACAGATTATTGGAGGAGGTTGGTGACAGTGTAGAGAGAATGTGGCATGTCGGTGAGACGTGGCAGGTGTGACAGTCATGAAGGGTACAAGCAGTGACAGATTATTGGAGGAGGTTGGTGGCAGTGTAGTGAGAATGTGACATGTTGGAGAGACGTGGCAGGTGTGACAGTCATGAAGGGTACAAGCAGTGACAGATTATTGGAGGATGTTGGTGGCAGTGTAGTGAGAATGTGACATGTTGGTGAGACGTGGCAGGTGTGACAGTCATGAAGGGTACAAGCAGTGACAGATTATTGGAGGGTGTTGGTGGCAGTGTAGTGAGAATGTGACATGTTGGTGAGACGTGGCAGCTGTGACAGTCATGAAGGGTACAAGCAGTGACAGATTATTGGAGGGTGTTGGTGGCAGTGTAGTGAGAATGTGGCATGTTGGTGAGACGTGGCAGGTGTGACAGTCATGAAGGGTACAAGCAGTGACAGATTATTGGAGGAGGTTGGTGGCAGTGTAGTGAGAATGTGGCATGTTGGTGAGATGTGGCAGGTGTGACAGTCATGAAGGGTACAAGCAGGGACAGATTATTGGAGGGTGTTGGTGGCAGTGTAGTGAGAATGTGGCATGTTGGAGAGACGTGGCAGGTGTGACAGTCATGAAGGGTACAAGCAGGGACAGATTATTGGAGGGTGTTGGTGGCAGTGTAGTGAGAATGTGGCATGTTGGTGAGACGTGGCAGGTGTGACAGTCAGGAAGGGTACAAGCAGTGACAGATTATTGGAGGAGGTTGGTGACAGTGTAATGAGAATGTGGCATGTTGGTGAGACGTGGCAGGTGTGACAGTCAGGAAGGGTACAAGCAGTGACAGATTATTGGAGGAGGTTGGTGACAGTGTAGTGAGAATGTGGCATGTTGGTGAGACGTGGCAGGTGTGACAGTCAGGAAGGGTACAAGCAGTGACAGATTATTGGAGGAGGTTGGTGACAGTGTAGTGAGAATGTGGCATGTTGGTGAGACGTGGCAGGTGTGACAGTCATGAAGGGTACAAGCAGTGACAGATTATTGGAGGGTGTTGGTGACAGTGTAGTGAGAATGTGGCATGTTGGTGAGACGTGGCAGGTGTGACAGTCATGAAGGGTACAAGCAGTGACAGATTATTGGAGGAGGTTGGTGACAGTGTAGTGAGAATGTGGCATGTTGGTGAGACGTGGCAGGTGTGACAGTCATGAAGGGTACAAGCAGTGACAGATTATTGGAGGGTGTTGGTGACAGTGTAGTGAGAATGTGGCATGTTGGTGAGACGTGGCAGGTGTGACAGTCATGAAGGGTACAAGCAGTGACAGATTATTGGAGGAGGTTGGTGGCAGTGTAGTGAGAATGTGGCATGTTGGTGAGACGTGGCAGGTGTGACAGTCAGGAAGGGTACAAGCAGTGACAGATTATTGGAGGGTGTTGGTGGCAGTGTAGTGAGAATGTGGCATGTTGGTGAGACGTGGCAGGTGTGACAGTCAGGAAGGGTACAAGCAGTGACAGATTATTGGAGGGTGTTGGTGGCAGTGTAGTGAGAATGTGGCATGTTGGTGAGACGTGGCAGGTGTGACAGTCAGGAAGGGTACAAGCAGTGACAGATTATTGGAGGAGGTTGGTGGCAGTGTAGTGAGAATGTGGCATGTTGGTGAGACGTGGCAGGTGGGACAGTCAGGAAGGGTACAAGCAGTGACAGATTATTGGAGGAGGTTGGTGGCAGTGTAGTGAGAATGTGGCATGTTGGAGAGACGTGGCAGGTGTGACAGTCATGAAGGGTACAAGCAGTGACAGATTATTGGAGGAGGTTGGTGGCAGTGTAGTGAGAATGTGGCATGTTGGAGAGACGTGGCAGGTGTGACAGTCAGGAAGGGTACAAGCAGTGACAGATTATTGGAGGAGGTTGGTGGCAGTGTAGTGAGAATGTGGCATGTTGGTGAGACGTGGCAGGTGTAACAGTCAGGAAGGGTACAAGCAGTGACAGATTATTGGAGGAGGTTGGTGGCAGTGTAGTGAGAATGTGACATGTTGGTGAGACGTGGCAGGTGTGACAGTCAGGAAGGGTACAAGCAGTGACAGATTATTGGAGGAGGTTGGTGACAGTGTAGTGAGAATGTGGCATGTTGGTGAGACGTGGCAGCTGTGACAGTCAGGAAGGGTACAAGCAGTGACAGATTATTGGAGAGTGTTGGTGGCAGTGTAGTGAGAATGTGGCATGTTGGTGAGACCTGGCAGGTGTGACAGTCATGAAGGGTACAAGCAGTGACAGATTATTGGAGGGTGTTGGTGACAGTGTAGTGAGAATGTGGCATGTTGGTGAGACGTGGCAGGTGTGACAGTCATGAAGGGTACAAGCAGTGACAGATTATTGGAGGAGGTTGGTGACAGTGTAGTGAGAATGTGGCATGTTGGTGAGACGTGGCAGGTGTGACAGTCATGAAGGGTACAAGCAGTGACAGATTATTGGAGGGTGTTGGTGACAGTGTAGTGAGAATGTGGCATGTTGGTGAGACGTGGCAGGTGTGACAGTCATGAAGGGTACAAGCAGTGACAGATTATTGGAGGAGGTTGGTGGCAGTGTAGTGAGAATGTGGCATGTTGGTGAGACGTGGCAGGTGTGACAGTCAGGAAGGGTACAAGCAGTGACAGATTATTGGAGGGTGTTGGTGGCAGTGTAGTGAGAATGTGGCATGTTGGTGAGACGTGGCAGGTGTGACAGTCAGGAAGGGTACAAGCAGTGACAGATTATTGGAGGGTGTTGGTGACAGTGTAGTGAGAATGTGGCATGTTGGAGAGACGTGGCAGGTGTGACAGTCATGAAGGGTACAAGCAGTGATAGATTATTGGAGGAGGTTGGTGGCAGTGTAGTGAGAATGTGGCATGTTGGAGAGACGTGGCAGGTGTGACAGTCATGAAGGGTACAAGCAGTGACAGATTATTGGAGGAGGTTGGTGGCAGTGTAGTGAGAATGTGGCATGTTGGTGAGACGTGGCAGGTGTGACAGTCAGGAAGGGTACAAGCAGTGACAGATTATTGGAGGAGGTTGGTGGCAGTGTAGTGAGAATGTGGCATGTTGGTGAGACGTGGCAGGTGTGACAGTCATGAAGGGTACAAGCAGTGACAGATTATTGGAGGAGGTTGGTGGCAGTGTAGTGAGAATGTGACATGTTGGTGAGACGTGGCAGGTGTGACAGTCAGGAAGGGTACAAGCAGTGACAGATTATTGGAGGGTGTTGGTGGCAGTGTAGTGAGAATGTGGCATGTTGGAGAGACGTGGCAGGTGTGACAGTCATGAAGGGTACAAGCAGTGACAGATTGTTGGAGGAGGTGGGTGGCAGTGTAGTGAGAATGTGGCATGTTGGTGAGACGTGGCAGCTGTGACAGTCATGAAGGGTACAAGCAGTGACAGATTATTGGAGGAGGTTGGTGGCAGTGTAGTGAGAATGTGGCATGTTGGTGAGACGTGGCAGGTGTGACAGTCATGAAGGGTACAAGCAGTGACAGATTATTGGAGGGTGTTGGTGGCAGTGTAGTGAGAATGTGGCATGTTGGAGAGACGTGGCAGGTGTGACAGTCATGAAGGGTACAAGCAGTGACAGATTATTGGAGGAGGTTGGTGGCAGTGTAGTGAGAATGTGACATGTTGGTGAGACGTGGCAGGTGTGACAGTCATGAAGGGTACAAGCAGTGACAGATTATTGGAGGGTGTTGGTGGCAGTGTAGTGAGAATGTGGCATGTTGGAGAGACGTGGCAGGTGTGACAGTCATGAAGGGTACAAGCAGTGACAGATTATTGGAGGAGGTTGGTGACAGTGTAGTGAGAATGTGGCATGTCGGTGAGACGTGGCAGGTGTGACAGTCAGGAAGGGTACAAGCAGTGACAGATTATTGGAGGAGGTTGGTGACAGTGTAGTGAGAATGTGGCATGTTGGTGAGATGTGGCAGGTGGGACAGTCATGAAGGGTACAAGCAGTGACAGATTATTGGAGGGTGTTGGTGGCAGTGTAGTGAGAATGTGGCATGTTGGTGAGACGTGGCAGGTGTGACAGTCAGGAAGGGTACAAGCAGTGACAGATTATTGGAGGAGGTTGGTGGCAGTGTAGTGAGAATGTGGCATGTTGGAGAGACGTGGCAGGTGTGACAGTCAGGAAGGGTACAAGCAGTGACAGATTATTGGAGGAGGTTGGTGGCAGTGTAGTGAGAATGTGGCATGTTGGTGAGACGTGGCAGGTGTAACAGTCAGGAAGGGTACAAGCAGTGACAGATTATTGGAGGAGGTTGGTGGCAGTGTAGTGAGAATGTGACATGTTGGTGAGACGTGGCAGGTGTGACAGTCAGGAAGGGTACAAGCAGTGACAGATTATTGGAGGAGGTTGGTGACAGTGTAGTGAGAATGTGGCATGTTGGTGAGACGTGGCAGCTGTGACAGTCAGGAAGGGTACAAGCAGTGACAGATTATTGGAGAGTGTTGGTGGCAGTGTAGTGAGAATGTGGCATGTTGGTGAGACCTGGCAGGTGTGACAGTCATGAAGGGTACAAGCAGTGACAGATTATTGGAGGAGGTTGGTGGCAGTGTAGTGAGAATGTGGCATGTTGGTGAGACGTGGCAGGTGGGACAGTCATGAAGGGTACAAGCAGTGACAGATTATTGGAGGAGGTTGGTGGCAGTGTAGTGAGAATGTGGCATGTTGGAGAGACGTGGCAGGTGTGACAGTCATGAAGGGTACAAGCAGTGACAGATTATTGGAGGGTGTTGGTGGCAGTGTAGTGAGAATGTGGCATGTTGGAGAGACGTGGCAGGTGTGACAGTCATGAAGGGTACAAGCAGGGACAGATTATTGGAGGAGGTTGGTGGCAGTGTAGTGAGAATGTGGCATGTTGGTGAGACGTGGCAGGTGTGACAGTCATGAAGGGTACAAGCAGTGACAGATTATTGGAGGAGGTTGGTGACAGTGTAGTGAGAATGTGGCATGTTGGAGAGACGTGGCAGGTGTGACAGTCAGGAAGGGTACAAGCAGTGACAGATTATTGGAGGAGGTTGGTGGCAGTGTAGTGAGAATGTGGCATGTTGGAGAGACGTGGCAGGTGTGACAGTCAGGAAGGGTACAAGCAGTGACAGATTATTGGAGGAGGTTGGTGGCAGTGTAGTGAGAATGTGGCATGTTGGTGAGACGTGGCAGGTGTGACAGTCATGAAGGGTACAAGCAGTGACAGATTATTGGAGGAGGTTGGTGGCAGTGTAGTGAGAATGTGGCATGTTGGAGAGACGTGGCAGGTGTGACAGTCATGAAGGGTACAAGCAGTGACAGATTATTGGAGGGTGTTGGTGGCAGTGTAGTGAGAATGTGGCATGTTGGAGAGACGTGGCAGGTGTGACAGTCAGGAAGGGTACAAGCAGTGACAGATTATTGGAGGAGGTTGGTGGCAGTGTAGTGAGAATGTGGCATGTTGGTGAGACGTGGCAGGTGTGACAGTCATGAAGGGTACAAGCAGTGACAGATTATTGGAGGGTGTTGGTGGCAGTGTAGTGAGAATGTGGCATGTTGGTGAGACGTGGCAGGTGTTACAGTCAGGAAGGGTACAAGCAGTGACAGATTATTGGAGGGTGTTGGTGGCAGTGTAGTAAGAATGTGGCATGTTGGTGAGACGTGGCAGGTGTGACAGTCATGAAGGGTACAAGCAGTGACAGATTATTGGAGGAGGTTGGTGGCAGTGTAGTGAGAATGTGGCATGTTGGTGAGACGTGGCAGGTGTGACAGTCATGAAGGGTACAAGCAGGGACAGATTATTGGAGGAGGTTGGTGGCAGTGTAGTGAGAATGTGACATGTTGGTGAGACGTGGCAGGTGTGACAGTCATGAAGGGTACAAGCAGTGACAGATTGTTGGAGGAGGTTGGTGGCAGTGTAGTAAGAATGTGGCATGTTGGTGAGACGTGGCAGGTGTGACAGTCATGAAGGGTACAAGCAGGGACAGATTATTGGAGGAGGTTGGTGGCAGTGTAGTGAGAATGTGACATGTTGGTGAGACGTGGCAGGTGTGACAGTCATGAAGGGTACAAGCAGTGACAGATTGTTGGAGGAGGTTGGTGGCAGTGTAGTAAGAATGTGGCATGTTGGTGAGACGTGGCAGGTGTGACAGTCATGAAGGGTACAAGCAGTGACAGATTATTGGAGGGTGTTGGTGGCAGTGTAGTGAGAATGTGGCATGTTGGAGAGACGTGGCAGGTGTGACAGTCATGAAGGGTACAAGCAGTGACAGATTATTGGAGGAGGTTGGTGACAGTGTAGTGAGAATGTGGCATGTTGGTGAGACGTGGCAGGTGTGACAGTCATGAAGGGTACAAGCAGTGACAGATTATTGGAGGGTGTTGGTGGCAGTGTAGTGAGAATGTGGCATGTTGGAGAGACGTGGCAGGTTTGACAGTCATGAAGGGTACAAGCAGTGACAGATTATTGGAGGAGGTTGGTGGCAGTGTAGTGAGAATGTGGCATGTTGGTGAGACGTGGCAGGTGTGACAGTCATGAAGGGTACAAGCAGTGACAGATTATTGGAGGAGGTTGGTGGCAGTGTAGTGAGAATGTGACATGTTGGTGAGACGTGGCAGGTGTGACAGTCATGAAGGGTACAAGCAGTGACAGATTGTTGGAGGAGGTTGGTGGCAGTGTAGTGAGAATGTGGCATGTTGGTGAGACGTGGCAGGTGTGACAGTCATGAAGGGTACAAGCAGTGACAGATTATTGGAGGGTGTTGGTGGCAGTGTAGTGAGAATGTGGCATGTTGGAGAGACGTGGCAGGTGTGACAGTCATGAAGGGTACAAGCAGTGACAGATTATTGGAGGAGGTTGGTGACAGTGTAGTGAGAATGTGGCATGTTGGTGAGACGTGGCAGGTGTGACAGTCATGAAGGGTACAAGCAGTGACAGATTATTGGAGGAGGTTGGTGGCAGTGTAGTGAGAATGTGGCATGTTGGTGAGACGTGGCAGGTGTGACAGTCATGAAGGGTACAAGCAGTGACAGATTATTGGAGGAGGTTGGTGGCAGTGTAGTGAGAATGTGGCATGTTGGTGAGACGTGGCAGGTGTGACAGTCAGGAAGGGTACAAGCAGTGACAGATTATTGGAGGAGGTTGGTGGCAGTGTAGTGAGAATGTGGCATGTTGGTGAGACGTGGCAGGTGTGACAGTCAGGAAGGGTACAAGCAGTGACAGATTATTGGAGGAGGTTGGTGGCAGTGTAGTGAGAATGTGGCATGTTGGAGAGACGTGGCAGGTGTGACAGTCAGGAAGGGTACAAGCAGTGACAGATTATTGGAGGGTGTTGGTGGCAGTGTAGTGAGAATGTGACATGTTGGTGAGACGTGGCAGGTGTGACAGTCAGGAAGGGTACAAGCAGTGACAGATTATTGGAGGAGGTTGGTGGCAGTGTAGTGAGAATGTGACATGTTGGTGAGACGTGGCAGGTGTGACAGTCAGGAAGGGTACAAGCAGTGACAGATTATTGGAGGAGGTTGGTGGCAGTGTAGTGAGAATGTGGCATGTTGGTGAGACGTGGCAGGTGTGACAGTCATGAAGGGTACAAGCAGGGACAGATTATTGGAGGGTGTTGGTGGCAGTGTAGTAAGAATGTGGCATGTTGGTGAGACGTGGCAGGTGTGACAGTCAGGAAGGGTACAAGCAGTGACAGATTATTGGAGGGTGTTGGTGACAGTGTAGTGAGAATGTGACATGTTGGTGAGACGTGGCAGGTGTGACAGTCATGAAGGGTACAAGCAGTGACAGATTATTGGAGGAGGTTGGTGGCAGTGTAGTGAGAATGTGACATGTTGGTGAGACGTGGCTGGTGTGACAGTCATGAAGGGTACAAGCAGTGACAGATTATTGGAGGAGGTTGGTGGCAGTGTAGTGAGAATGTGACATGTTGGTGAGACGTGGCAGGTGTGACAGTCATGAAGGGTACAAGCAGTGACAGATTATTGGAGGAGGTTGGTGGCAGTGTAGTGAGAATGTGACATGTTGGTGAGATGTGGCAGGTGTGACAGTCATGAAGGGTACAAGCAGTGACAGATTATTGGAGGAGGTTGGTGGCAGTGTAGTGAGAATGTGGCATGTTGGAGAGACGTGGCAGGTGTGACAGTCAGGAAGGGTACAAGCAGTGACAGATTATTGGAGGAGGTTGGTGGCAGTGTAGTGAGAATGTGGCATGTTGGTGAGACGTGGCAGGTGTGACAGTCATGAAGGGTACAAGCAGTGACAGATTATTGGAGGAGGTTGGTGGCAGTGTAGTGAGAATGTGGCATGTTGGAGAGACGTGGCAGGTGTGACAGTCAGGAAGGGTACAAGCAGTGACAGATTATTGGAGGAGGTTGGTGGCAGTGTAGTGAGAATGTGGCATGTTGGTGAGACGTGGCAGGTGTGACAGTCATGAAGGGTACAAGCAGTGACAGATTATTGGAGGAGGTTGGTGGCAGTGTAGTGAGAATGTGGCATGTTGGTGAGACCTGGCAGGTGTGACAGTCATGAAGGGTACAAGCAGTGACAGATTATTGGAGGAGGTTGGTGGCAGTGTAGTGAGAATGTGGCATGTTGGAGAGACGTGGCAGGTGGGACAGTCAGGAAGGGTACAAGCAGTGACAGATTATTGAAGGAGGTTGGTGACAGTGTAGTGAGAATGTGGCATGTTGGAGAGACGTGGCAGGTGTGACAGTCAGGAAGGGTACAAGCAGTGACAGTTTATTGGAGGAGGTTGGTGGCAGTGTAGTGAGAATGTGACATGTTGGAGAGACGTGGCAGGTGTGACAGTCAGGAAGGGTACAAGCAGTGACAGATTATTGGAGGAGGTTGGTGGCAGTGTAGTGAGAATGTGGCATGTTGGTGAGACGTGGCAGGTGTGACAGTCAGGAAGGGTACAAGCAGTGACAGATTATTGGAGGAGGTTGGTGGCAGTGTAGTGAGAATGTGGCATGTTGGAGAGACGTGGCAGGTGTGACAGTCATGAAGGGTACAAGCAGTGACAGATTATTGGAGGAGGTTGGTGGCAGTGTAGTGAGAATGTGACATGTTGGTGAGACGTGGCAGGTGTGACAGTCAGGAAGGGTACAAGCAGTGACAGATTATTGGAGGAGGTTGGTGACAGTGTAGTGAGAATGTGGCATGTTGGTGAGACGTGGCAGGTGTGACAGTCATGAAGGGTACAAGCAGTGACAGATTATTGGAGGGTGTTGGTGACAGTGTAGTGAGAATGTGGCATGTTGGTGAGACGTGGCAGGTGTGACAGTCATGAAGGGTACAAGCAGTGACAGATTATTGGAGGAGGTTGGTGACAGTGTAGTGAGAATGTGGCATGTTGGTGAGACGTGGCAGGTGTGACAGTCATGAAGGGTACAAGCAGTGACAGATTATTGGAGGAGGTTGGTGGCAGTGTAGTGAGAATGTGGCATGTTGGAGAGACGTGGCAGGTGTGACAGTCATGAAGGGTACAAGCAGTGACAGATTATTGGAGGGTGTTGGTGGCAGTGTAGTGAGAATGTGGCATGTTGGAGAGACGTGGCAGGTGTGACAGTCAGGAAGGGTACAAGCAGTGACAGATTATTGGAGGAGGTTGGTGGCAGTGTAGTGAGAATGTGGCATGTTGGTGAGACGTGGCAGGTGTGACAGTCATGAAGGGTACAAGCAGTGACAGATTATTGGAGGGTGTTGGTGGCAGTGTAGTGAGAATGTGGCATGTTGGTGAGACGTGGCAGGTGTGACAGTCAGGAAGGGTACAAGCAGTGACAGATTATTGGAGGGTGTTGGTGGCAGTGTAGTAAGAATGTGGCATGTTGGTGAGACGTGGCAGGTGTGACAGTCATGAAGGGTACAAGCAGTGACAGATTATTGGAGGAGGTTGGTGGCAGTGTAGTGAGAATGTGGCATGTTGGTGAGACGTGGCAGGTGTGACAGTCATGAAGGGTACAAGCAGGGACAGATTATTGGAGGAGGTTGGTGGCAGTGTAGTGAGAATGTGACATGTTGGTGAGACGTGGCAGGTGTGACAGTCATGAAGGGTACAAGCAGTGACAGATTGTTGGAGGAGGTTGGTGGCAGTGTAGTAAGAATGTGGCATGTTGGTGAGACGTGGCAGGTGTGACAGTCATGAAGGGTACAAGCAGGGACAGATTATTGGAGGAGGTTGGTGGCAGTGTAGTGAGAATGTGACATGTTGGTGAGACGTGGCAGGTGTGACAGTCATGAAGGGTACAAGCAGTGACAGATTGTTGGAGGAGGTTGGTGGCAGTGTAGTGAGAATGTGGCATGTTGGTGAGACGTGGCAGGTGTGACAGTCATGAAGGGTACAAGCAGTGACAGATTATTGGAGGGTGTTGGTGGCAGTGTAGTGAGAATGTGGCATGTTGGAGAGACGTGGCAGGTGTGACAGTCATGAAGGGTACAAGCAGTGACAGATTATTGGAGGAGGTTGGTGACAGTGTAGTGAGAATGTGGCATGTTGGTGAGACGTGGCAGGTGTGACAGTCATGAAGGGTACAAGCAGTGACAGATTATTGGAGGAGGTTGGTGGCAGTGTAGTGAGAATGTGGCATGTTGGTGAGACGTGGCAGGTGTGACAGTCATGAAGGGTACAAGCAGTGACAGATTATTGGAGGAGGTTGGTGGCAGTGTAGTGAGAATGTGGCATGTTGGTGAGACGTGGCAGGTGTGACAGTCAGGAAGGGTACAAGCAGTGACAGATTATTGGAGGAGGTTGGTGGCAGTGTAGTGAGAATGTGGCATGTTGGTGAGACGTGGCAGGTGTGACAGTCAGGAAGGGTACAAGCAGTGACAGATTATTGGAGGAGGTTGGTGGCAGTGTAGTGAGAATGTGGCATGTTGGAGAGACGTGGCAGGTGTGACAGTCAGGAAGGGTACAAGCAGTGACAGATTATTGGAGGGTGTTGGTGGCAGTGTAGTGAGAATGTGACATGTTGGTGAGACGTGGCAGGTGTGACAGTCAGGAAGGGTACAAGCAGTGACAGATTATTGGAGGAGGTTGGTGGCAGTGTAGTGAGAATGTGACATGTTGGTGAGACGTGGCAGGTGTGACAGTCAGGAAGGGTACAAGCAGTGACAGATTATTGGAGGAGGTTGGTGGCAGTGTAGTGAGAATGTGACATGTTGGTGAGACGTGGCAGGTGTGACAGTCATGAAGGGTACAAGCAGTGACAGATTATTGGAGGGTGTTGCTGGCAGTGTAGTGAGAATGTGGCATGTTGGTGAGACGTGGCAGGTGTGACAGTCAGGAAGGGTACAAGCAGTGACAGATTATTGGAGGGTGTTGGTGACAGTGTAGTGAGAATGTGGCATGTTGGAGAGACGTGGCAGGTGTGACAGTCAGGAAGGGTACAAGCAGTGACAGATTATTGGAGGGTGTTGGTGGCAGTGTAGTGAGAATGTGGCATGTTGGAGAGACGTGGCAGGTGTGACAGTCAGGAAGGGTACAAGCAGTGACAGATTATTGGAGGAGGTTGGTGGCAGTGTAGTGAGAATGTGGCATGTTGGTGAGACGTGGCAGGTGTGACAGTCATGAAGGGTACAAGCAGGGACAGATTATTGGAGGGTGTTGGTGGCAGTGTAGTAAGAATGTGGCATGTTGGTGAGACGTGGCAGGTGTGACAGTCAGGAAGGGTACAAGCAGTGACAGATTATTGGAGGGTGTTGGTGACAGTGTAGTGAGAATGTGACATGTTGGTGAGACGTGGCAGGTGTGACAGTCATGAAGGGTACAAGCAGTGACAGATTATTGGAGGAGGTTGGTGGCAGTGTAGTGAGAATGTGACATGTTGGTGAGACGTGGCTGGTGTGACAGTCATGAAGGGTACAAGCAGTGACAGATTATTGGAGGAGGTTGGTGGCAGTGTAGTGAGAATGTGACATGTTGGTGAGACGTGGCAGGTGTGACAGTCATGAAGGGTACAAGCAGTGACAGATTATTGGAGGAGGTTGGTGGCAGTGTAGTGAGAATGTGACATGTTGGTGAGATGTGGCAGGTGTGACAGTCATGAAGGGTACAAGCAGTGACAGATTATTGGAGGAGGTTGGTGGCAGTGTAGTGAGAATGTGGCATGTTGGAGAGACGTGGCAGGTGTGACAGTCAGGAAGGGTACAAGCAGTGACAGATTATTGGAGGAGGTTGGTGGCAGTGTAGTGAGAATGTGGCATGTTGGTGAGACGTGGCAGGTGTGACAGTCATGAAGGGTACAAGCAGTGACAGATTATTGGAGGAGGTTGGTGGCAGTGTAGTGAGAATGTGGCATGTTGGAGAGACGTGGCAGGTGTGACAGTCAGGAAGGGTACAAGCAGTGACAGATTATTGGAGGAGGTTGGTGGCAGTGTAGTGAGAATGTGGCATGTTGGTGAGACGTGGCAGGTGTGACAGTCATGAAGGGTACAAGCAGTGACAGATTATTGGAGGAGGTTGGTGGCAGTGTAGTGAGAATGTGGCATGTTGGTGAGACCTGGCAGGTGTGACAGTCATGAAGGGTACAAGCAGTGACAGATTATTGGAGGGTGTTGGTGGCAGTGTAGTGAGAATGTGGCATGTTGGAGAGACGTGGCAGGTGTGACAGTCAGGAAGGGTACAAGCAGTGACAGATTATTGGAGGGTGTTGGTGACAGTGTAGTTAGAATGTGGCATGTTGGAGAGACGTGGCAGGCGTGACAGTCATGAAGGGTACAAGCAGTGACAGATTGTTGGAGGAGGTGGGTGGCAGTGTAGTGAGAATGTGACATGTTGGTGAGACGTGGCAGGTGTGGCAGTCAGGAAGGGTACAAGCAGTGACAGATTATTGAAGGAGGTTGGTGACAGTGTAGTGAGAATGTGGCATGTTGGAGAGACGTGGCAGGTGTGACAGTCAGGAAGGGTACAAGCAGTGACAGTTTATTGGAGGAGGTTGGTGGCAGTGTAGTGAGAATGTGACATGTTGGAGAGACGTGGCAGGTGTGACAGTCAGGAAGGGTACAAGCAGTGACAGATTATTGGAGGAGGTTGGTGGCAGTGTAGTGAGAATGTGGCATGTTGGTGAGACGTGGCAGGTGTGACAGTCAGGAAGGGTACAAGCAGTGACAGATTATTGGAGGAGGTTGGTGGCAGTGTAGTGAGAATGTGGCATGTTGGAGAGACGTGGCAGGTGTGACAGTCATGAAGGGTACAAGCAGTGACAGATTATTGGAGGAGGTTGGTGGCAGTGTAGTGAGAATGTGGCATGTTGGTGAGACGTGGCAGGTGTGACAGTCAGGAAGGGTACAAGCTGTGACAGATTATTGGAGGAGGTTGGTGACAGCGTAGTGAGAATGTGGCATGTTGGTGAGACGTGGCAGGTGTGACAGTCATGAAGGGTACAAGCAGTGACAGATTATTGGAGGAGGTTGGTGGCAGTGTAGTGAGAATGTGGCATGTTGGTGAGACGTGGCAGGTGTGACAGTCATGAAGGGTACAAGCAGTGACAGATTATTGGAGGAGGTTGGTGGCAGTGTAGTGAGAATGTGGCATGTTGGAGAGACATGGCAGGTGTGACAGTCATGAAGGGTACAAGCAGTGACAGATTATTGGAGGAGGTTGGTGACAGTGTAGTGAGAATGTGACATGTTGGAGAGACGTGGCAGGTGTGACAGTCAGGAAGGGTACAAGCAGTGACAGATTATTGGAGGAGGTTGGTGGCAGTGTAGTGAGAATGTGGCATGTTGGTGAGACGTGGCAGGTGTGACAGTCAGGAAGGGTACAAGCAGTGACAGATTATTGGAGGAGGTTGGTGGCAGTGTAGTGAGAATGTGGCATGTTGGTGAGACGTGGCAGGTGTGACAGTCATGAAGGGTACAAGCAGTGACAGATTGTTGGAGGAGGTTGGTGACAGTGTAGTGAGAATGTGGCATGTTGGTGAGACGTGGCAGCTGTGACAGTCAGGAAGGGTACAAGCAGTGACAGATTATTGGAGGGTGTTGGTGACAGTGTAGTGAGAATGTGGCATGTTGGTGAGACGTGGCAGGTGTGACAGTCAGGAAGGGTACAAGCAGTGACAGATTATTGGAGGGTGTTGGTGGCAGTGTAGTGAGAATGTGGCATGTTGGTGAGACGTGGCAGGTGTGACAGTCAGGAAGGGTACAAGCAGTGACAGATTATTGGAGGAGGTTGGTGGCAGTGTAGTGAGAATGTGGCATGTTGGTGAGACGTGGCAGGTGTGACAGTCAGGAAGGGTACAAGCTGTGACAGATTATTGGAGGAGGTTGGTGGCAGTGTAGTGAGAATGTGGCATGTTGGTGAGACGTGGCAGGTGTGACAGTCATGAAGGGTACAAGCAGTGACAGATTATTGGAGGAGGTTGGTGGCAGTGTAGTGAGAATGTGGCATGTTGGTGAGACCTGGCAGGTGTGACAGTCATGAAGGGTACAAGCAGTGACAGATTATTGGAGGAGGTTGGTGGCAGCGTAGTGAGAATGTGGCATGTTGGTGAGACGTGGCAGGTGTGACAGTCATGAAGGGTACAAGCAGTGACAGATTATTGGAGGAGGTTGGTGGCAGTGTAGTGAGAATGTGGCATGTTGGTGAGACCTGGCAGGTGTGACAGTCATGAAGGGTACAAGCAGTGACAGATTATTGGAGGAGGTTGGTGGCAGCGTAGTGAGAATGTGGCATGTTGGTGAGACGTGGCAGGTGTGACAGTCATGAAGGGTACAAGCAGTGACAGATTATTGGAGGAGGTTGGTGGCAGTGTAGTGAGAATGTGGCATGTTGGTGAGACCTGGCAGGTGTGACAGTCATGAAGGGTACAAGCAGTGACAGATTATTGGAGGAGGTTGGTGGCAGCGTAGTGAGAATGTGGCATGTTGGTGAGACGTGGCAGGTGTGACAGTCATGAAGGGTACAAGCAGTGACAGATTATTGGAGGAGGTTGGTGACAGTGTAGTGAGAATGTGGCATGTTGGAGAGACGTGGCAGGTGTGACAGTCATGAAGGGTACAAGCAGTGACAGATTATTGGAGGAGGTTGGTGGCAGTGTAGTGAGAATGTGGCATGTTGGTGAGACGTGGCAGGTGTGACAGTCATGAAGGGTACAAGCAGTGACAGATTATTGGAGGAGGTTGGTGGCAGTGTAGTGAGAATGTGGCATGTTGGTGAGACGTGGCAGGTGTGACAGTCAGGAAGGGTACAAGCAGTGACAGATTATTGGAGGGTGTTGGTGGCAGTGTAGTGAGAATGTGGCATGTTGGTGAGACGTGGCAGGTGTGACAGTCATGAAGGGTACAAGCAGTGACAGATTATTGGAGGAGGTTGGTGGCAGTGTAGTGAGAATGTGACATGTTGGAGAGACGTGGCAGGTGTGACAGTCAGGAAGGGTACAAGCAGTGACAGATTATTGGAGGAGGTTGGTGGCAGTGTAGTGAGAATGTGGCATGTTGGTGAGACGTGGCAGGTGTGACAGTCAGGAAGGGTACAAGCAGTGACAGATTATTGGAGGAGGTTGGTGGCAGTGTAGTGAGAATGTGGCATGTTGGTGAGACGTGGCAGGTGTGACAGTCATGAAGGGTACAAGCAGTGACAGATTATTGGAGGAGGTTGGTGGCAGTGTAGTAAGAATGTGACATGTTGGTGAGACGTGGCAGGTGTGACAGTCAGGAAGGGTACAAGCAGTGACAGATTATTGGAGGGTGTTGGTGACAGTGTAGTGAGAATGTGGCATGTTGGTGAGACGTGGCAGGTGTGACAGTCATGAAGGGTACAAGCAGTGACAGATTATTGGAGGAGGTTGGTGGCAGTGTAGTGAGAATGTGGCATGTTGGTGAGACGTGGCAGCTGTGGCAGTCATGAAGGGTACAAGCAGTGACAGATTATTGGAGGGTGTTGGTGGCAGTGTAGTGAGAATGTGGCATGTTGGTGAGACGTGGCAGGTGTGACAGTCATGAAGGGTACAAGCAGTGACAGATTATTGGAGGAGGTTGGTGGCAGTGTAGTGAGAATGTGGCATGTTGGTGAGACCTGGCAGGTGTGACAGTCATGAAGGGTACAAGCAGTGACAGATTATTGGAGGAGGTTGGTGGCAGCGTAGTGAGAATGTGGCATGTTGGTGAGACGTGGCAGGTGTGACAGTCATGAAGGGTACAAGCAGTGACAGATTATTGGAGGAGGTTGGTGGCAGTGTAGTGAGAATGTGGCATGTTGGTGAGACCTGGCAGGTGTGACAGTCATGAAGGGTACAAGCAGTGACAGATTATTGGAGGAGGTTGGTGGCAGCGTAGTGAGAATGTGGCATGTTGGTGAGACGTGGCAGGTGTGACAGTCATGAAGGGTACAAGCAGTGACAGATTATTGGAGGAGGTTGGTGGCAGTGTATTGAGAATGTGACATGTTGGTGAGACGTGGCAGGTGTGACAGTCATGAAGGGTACAAGCAGTGACAGATTATTGGAGGAGGTTGGTGGCAGTGTAGTGAGAATGTGACATGTTGGTGAGATGTGGCAGGTGTGACAGTCATGAAGGGTACAAGCAGTGACAGATTATTGGAGGAGGTTGGTGGCAGTGTAGTGAGAATGTGGCATGTTGGAGAGACGTGGCAGGTGTGACAGTCAGGAAGGGTACAAGCAGTGACAGATTATTGGAGGGTGTTGGTGACAGTGTAGTGAGAATGTGGCATGTTGGTGAGACGTGGCAGGTGTGACAGTCAGGAAGGGTACAAGCAGTGACAGATTATTGGAGGAGGTTGGTGGCAGTGTAGTGAGAATGTGGCATGTTGGTGAGACGTGGCAGGTGTGACAGTCAGGAAGGGTACAAGCTGTGACAGATTATTGGAGGAGGTTGGTGGCAGTGTAGTGAGAATGTGGCATGTTGGTGAGACGTGGCAGGTGTGACAGTCATGAAGGGTACAAGCAGTGACAGATTATTGGAGGAGGTTGGTGGCAGTGTAGTGAGAATGTGGCATGTTGGTGAGACCTGGCAGGTGTGACAGTCATGAAGGGTACAAGCAGTGACAGATTATTGGAGGAGGTTGGTGGCAGCGTAGTGAGAATGTGGCATGTTGGTGAGACGTGGCAGGTGTGACAGTCATGAAGGGTACAAGCAGTGACAGATTATTGGAGGAGGTTGGTGGCAGTGTAGTGAGAATGTGGCATGTTGGTGAGACCTGGCAGGTGTGACAGTCATGAAGGGTACAAGCAGTGACAGATTATTGGAGGAGGTTGGTGGCAGCGTAGTGAGAATGTGGCATGTTGGTGAGACGTGGCAGGTGTGACAGTCATGAAGGGTACAAGCAGTGACAGATTATTGGAGGAGGTTGGTGGCAGTGTAGTGAGAATGTGGCATGTTGGTGAGACCTGGCAGGTGTGACAGTCATGAAGGGTACAAGCAGTGACAGATTATTGGAGGAGGTTGGTGGCAGCGTAGTGAGAATGTGGCATGTTGGTGAGACGTGGCAGGTGTGACAGTCATGAAGGGTACAAGCAGTGACAGATTATTGGAGGAGGTTGGTGACAGTGTAGTGAGAATGTGGCATGTTGGAGAGACGTGGCAGGTGTGACAGTCATGAAGGGTACAAGCAGTGACAGATTATTGGAGGAGGTTGGTGGCAGTGTAGTGAGAATGTGGCATGTTGGTGAGACGTGGCAGGTGTGACAGTCATGAAGGGTACAAGCAGTGACAGATTATTGGAGGAGGTTGGTGGCAGTGTAGTGAGAATGTGGCATGTTGGTGAGACGTGGCAGGTGTGACAGTCAGGAAGGGTACAAGCAGTGACAGATTATTGGAGGGTGTTGGTGGCAGTGTAGTGAGAATGTGGCATGTTGGTGAGACGTGGCAGGTGTGACAGTCATGAAGGGTACAAGCAGTGACAGATTATTGGAGGAGGTTGGTGGCAGTGTAGTGAGAATGTGACATGTTGGAGAGACGTGGCAGGTGTGACAGTCAGGAAGGGTACAAGCAGTGACAGATTATTGGAGGAGGTTGGTGGCAGTGTAGTGAGAATGTGGCATGTTGGTGAGACGTGGCAGGTGTGACAGTCAGGAAGGGTACAAGCAGTGACAGATTATTGGAGGAGGTTGGTGGCAGTGTAGTGAGAATGTGGCATGTTGGTGAGACGTGGCAGGTGTGACAGTCATGAAGGGTACAAGCAGTGACAGATTGTTGGAGGAGGTTGGTGACAGTGTAGTGAGAATGTGGCATGTTGGTGAGACGTGGCAGCTGTGACAGTCAGGAAGGGTACAAGCAGTGACAGATTATTGGAGGGTGTTGGTGACAGTGTAGTGAGAATGTGGCATGTTGGTGAGACGTGGCAGGTGTGACAGTCAGGAAGGGTACAAGCAGTGACAGATTATTGGAGGGTGTTGGTGGCAGTGTAGTGAGAATGTGGCATGTTGGTGAGACGTGGCAGGTGTGACAGTCAGGAAGGGTACAAGCAGTGACAGATTATTGGAGGAGGTTGGTGGCAGTGTAGTGAGAATGTGGCATGTTGGTGAGACGTGGCAGGTGTGACAGTCAGGAAGGGTACAAGCTGTGACAGATTATTGGAGGAGGTTGGTGGCAGTGTAGTGAGAATGTGGCATGTTGGTGAGACGTGGCAGGTGTGACAGTCATGAAGGGTACAAGCAGTGACAGATTATTGGAGGAGGTTGTTGGCAGTGTAGTGAGAATGTGGCATGTTGGTGAGACCTGGCAGGTGTGACAGTCATGAAGGGTACAAGCAGTGACAGATTATTGGAGAAGGTTGGTGGCAGCGTAGTGAGAATGTGGCATGTTGGTGAGACGTGGCAGGTGTGACAGTCATGAAGGGTACAAGCAGTGACAGATTATTGGAGGAGGTTGGTGGCAGTGTAGTGAGAATGTGGCATGTTGGTGAGACCTGGCAGGTGTGACAGTCATGAAGGGTACAAGCAGTGACAGATTATTGGAGGAGGTTGGTGGCAGCGTAGTGAGAATGTGGCATGTTGGTGAGACGTGGCAGGTGTGACAGTCATGAAGGGTACAAGCAGTGACAGATTATTGGAGGAGGTTGGTGGCAGTGTAGTGAGAATGTGGCATGTTGGTGAGACCTGGCAGGTGTGACAGTCATGAAGGGTACAAGCAGTGACAGATTATTGGAGGAGGTTGGTGGCAGCGTAGTGAGAATGTGGCATGTTGGTGAGACGTGGCAGGTGTGACAGTCATGAAGGGTACAAGCAGTGACAGATTATTGGAGGAGGTTGGTGACAGTGTAGTGAGAATGTGGCATGTTGGAGAGACGTGGCAGGTGTGACAGTCATGAAGGGTACAAGCAGTGACAGATTATTGGAGGAGGTTGGTGGCAGTGTAGTGAGAATGTGGCATGTTGGTGAGACGTGGCAGGTGTGACAGTCATGAAGGGTACAAGCAGTGACAGATTATTGGAGGAGGTTGGTGGCAGTGTAGTGAGAATGTGGCATGTTGGTGAGACGTGGCAGGTGTGACAGTCAGGAAGGGTACAAGCAGTGACAGATTATTGGAGGGTGTTGGTGGCAGTGTAGTGAGAATGTGGCATGTTGGTGAGACGTGGCAGGTGTGACAGTCATGAAGGGTACAAGCAGTGACAGATTATTGGAGGAGGTTGGTGGCAGTGTAGTGAGAATGTGACATGTTGGAGAGACGTGGCAGGTGTGACAGTCAGGAAGGGTACAAGCAGTGACAGATTATTGGAGGAGGTTGGTGGCAGTGTAGTGAGAATGTGGCATGTTGGAGAGACGTGGCAGGTGTGGCAGTCATGAAGGGTACAAGCAGTGACAGATTATTGGAGGGTGTTGGTGGCAGTGTAGTGAGAATGTGGCATGTTTGTGAGACGTGGCAGGTGTGACAGTCATGAAGGGTACAAGCAGTGACAGATTATTGGAGGAGGTTGGTGGCAGTGTAGTAAGAATGTGACATGTTGGTGAGACGTGGCAGGTGTGACAGTCAGGAAGGGTACAAGCAGTGACAGATTATTGGAGGGTGTTGGTGACAGTGTAGTGAGAATGTGGCATGTTGGTGAGACGTGGCAGGTGTGACAGTCATGAAGGGTACAAGCAGTGACAGATTATTGGAGGAGGTTGGTGGCAGTGTAGTGAGAATGTGGCATGTTGGTGAGACGTGGCAGCTGTGGCAGTCATGAAGGGTACAAGCAGTGACAGATTATTGGAGGGTGTTGGTGGCAGTGTAGTGAGAATGTGGCATGTTGGTGAGACGTGGCAGGTGTGACAGTCATGAAGGGTACAAGCAGTGACAGATTATTGGAGGAGGTTGGTGGCAGTGTAGTGAGAATGTTGCATGTTGGTGAGACGTGGCAGGTGTGACAGTCAGGAAGGGTACAAGCAGTGACAGATTATTGGAGGAGGTTGGTGGCAATGTAGTGAGAATGTGGCATGTTGGAGAGACGTGGCAGGTGTGACAGTCAGGAAGGGTACAAGCAGTGACAGATTATTGGAGGAGGTTGGTGGCAGTGTAGTGAGAATGTGGCATGTTGGAGAGACGTGGCAGGTGTGACAGTCATGAAGGGTACAAGCAGTGACAGATTATTGGAGGAGGTTGGTGGCAGTGTAGTGAGAATGTGGCATGTTGGTGAGACGTGGCAGGTGTGACAGTCATGAAGGGTACAAGCAGTGACAGATTATTGGAGGAGGTTGGTGGCAGTGTAGTGAGAATGTGGCATGTTGGTGAGACGTGGCAGCTGTGGCAGTCATGAAGGGTACAAGCAGTGACAGATTATTGGAGGGTGTTGGTGGCAGTGTAGTGAGAATGTGGCATGTTGGTGAGACGTGGCAGGTGTGACAGTCATGAAGGGTACAAGCAGTGACAGATTATTGGAGGGTGTTGGTGGCAGTGTAGTGAGAATGTGGCATGTTGGTGAGATGTGGCAGGTGTGACAGTCATGAAGGGTACAAGCAGTGACAGATTATTGGAGGGTGTTGGTGGCAGTGTAGTGAGAATGTGGCATGTTGGTGAGACGTGGCAGGTGTGACAGTCATGAAGGGTACAAGCAGTGACAGATTATTGGAGGGTGTTGGTGGCAGTGTAGTGAGAATGTGGCATGTTGGTGAGATGTGGCAGGTGTGACAGTCATGAAGGGTACAAGCAGTGACAGATTATTGGAGGGTGTTGGTGGCAGTGTAGTGAGAATGTGACATGTTGGAGAGACGTGGCAGGTGTGACAGTCAGGAAGGGTACAAGCAGTGACAGATTATTGGAGGAGGTTGGTGACAGTGTAGTGAGAATGTGGCATGTTGGAGAGACGTGGCAGGTGTGACAGTCAGGAAGGGTACAAGCGGTGACAGGTTATTGGAGGAGGTTGGTGGCAGTGTAGTGAGAATGTGACATGTTGGTGAGACGTGGCAGGTGTGACAGTCAGGAAGGGTACAAGCAGTGACAGATTATTGGAGGAGGTTGGTGACAGTGTAGTGAGAATGTGGCATGTTGGTGAGATGTGGCAGGTGTGACAGTCATGAAGGGTACAAGCAGTGACAGATTATTGGAGGGTGTTGGTGGCAGTGTAGTGAGAATGTGGCATGTTGGTGAGACGTGGCAGGTGTGACAGTCATGAAGGGTACAAGCAGTGACAGATTGTTGGAGGAGGTTGGTGGCAGTGTAGTAAGAATGTGGCATGTTGGTGAGATGTGGCAGGTGTGACAGTCATGAAGGGTACAAGCAGTGACAGATTATTGGAGGGTGTTGGTGGCAGTGTAGTGAGAATGTGGCATGTTGGATAGACGTGGCAGGTGTGACAGTCATGAAGGGTACAAGCAGTGATAGATTATTGGAGGAGGTTGGTGGCAGTGTAGTGAGAATGTGGCATGTTGGTGAGACGTGGCAGGTGTGACAGTCATGAAGGGTACAAGCAGTGACAGATTATTGGAGGAGGTTGGTGGCAGTGTAGTGAGAATGTGGCATGTTGGTGAGACGTGGCAGCTGTGGCAGTCATGAAGGGTACAAGCAGTGACAGATTATTGGAGGGTGTTGGTGGCAGTGTAGTGAGAATGTGGCATGTTGGTGAGACGTGGCAGGTGTGACAGTCATGAAGGGTACAAGCAGTGACAGATTATTGGAGGGTGTTGGTGGCAGTGTAGTGAGAATGTGGCATGTTGGTGAGATGTGGCAGGTGTGACAGTCATGAAGGGTACAAGCAGTGACAGATTATTGGAGGGTGTTGGTGGCAGTGTAGTGAGAATGTGGCATGTTGGTGAGACGTGGCAGGTGTGACAGTCATGAAGGGTACAAGCAGTGACAGATTATTGGAGGGTGTTGGTGGCAGTGTAGTGAGAATGTGGCATGTTGGTGAGATGTGGCAGGTGTGACAGTCATGAAGGGTACAAGCAGTGACAGATTATTGGAGGGTGTTGGTGGCAGTGTAGTGAGAATGTGACATGTTGGAGAGACGTGGCAGGTGTGACAGTCAGGAAGGGTACAAGCAGTGACAGATTATTGGAGGAGGTTGGTGACAGTGTAGTGAGAATGTGGCATGTTGGAGAGACGTGGCAGGTGTGACAGTCAGGAAGGGTACAAGCAGTGACAGATTATTGGAGGAGGTTGGTGGCAGTGTAGTGAGAATGTGACATGTTGGTGAGACGTGGCAGGTGTGACAGTCAGGAAGGGTACAAGCAGTGACAGATTATTGGAGGAGGTTGGTGACAGTGTAGTGAGAATGTGGCATGTTGGTGAGATGTGGCAGGTGTGACAGTCATGAAGGGTACAAGCAGTGACAGATTATTGGAGGGTGTTGGTGGCAGTGTAGTGAGAATGTGGCATGTTGGTGAGACGTGGCAGGTGTGACAGTCATGAAGGGTACAAGCAGTGACAGATTGTTGGAGGAGGTTGGTGGCAGTGTAGTAAGAATGTGGCATGTTGGTGAGATGTGGCAGGTGTGACAGTCATGAAGGGTACAAGCAGTGACAGATTATTGGAGGGTGTTGGTGGCAGTGTAGTGAGAATGTGGCATGTTGGTGAGACGTGGCAGGTGTGACAGTCATGAAGGGTACAAGCAGTGACAGATTATTGGAGGGTGTTGGTGGCAGTGTAGTGAGAATGTGGCATGTTGGAGAGATGTGGCAGGTGGGACAGTCATGAAGGGTACAAGCAGTGACAGATTGTTGGAGGAGGTGGGTGGCAGTGTAGTGAGAATGTGGCATGTTGGTGAGACGTGGCAGGTGTGACAGTCATGAAGGGTACAAGCAGTGACAGATTATTGGAGGGTGTTGGTGGCAGTGTAGTGAGAATGTGGCATGTTGGTGAGACGTGGCAGGTGTGACAGTCAGGAAGGGTACAAGCAGTGACAGATTATTGGAGGAGGTTGGTGGCAGTGTAGTGAGAATGTGGCATGTTGGTGAGATGTGGCAGGTGTGACAGTCAGGAAGGGTACAAGCAGTGACAGATTATTGGAGGAGGTTGGTGGCAGTGTAGTAAGAATGTGGCATGTTGGTGAGATGTGGCAGGTGTGACAGTCATGAAGGGTACAAGCAGTGACAGATTATTGGAGGAGGTTGGTGGCAGTGTAGTGAGAATGTGACATGTTGGTGAGACGTGGCAGGTGTGACAGTCATGAAGGGTACAAGCAGTGACAGATTATTGGAGGAGGTTGGTGGCAGTGTAGTGAGAATGTGGCATGTTGGTGAGATGTGTCAGGTGTGACAGTCATGAAGGGTACAAGCAGTGACAGATTATTGGAGGGTGTTGGTGGCAGTGTAGTGAGAATGTGGCATGTTGGTGAGACGTGGCAGGTGTGACAGTCAGGAAGGGTACAAGCAGTGACAGATTATTGGAGGAGGTTGGTGGCAGTGTAGTGAGAATGTGGCATGTTGGTGAGACGTGGCAGGTGTGACAGTCATGAAGGGTACAAGCAGTGACAGATTATTGGAGGGTGTTGGTGGCAGTGTAGTGAGAATGTGGCATGTTGGAGAGATGTGGCAGGTGGGACAGTCATGAAGGGTACAAGCAGTGACAGATTGTTGGAGGAGGTGGGTGGCAGTGTAGTGAGAATGTGGCATGTTGGTGAGACGTGGCAGGTGTGACAGTCATGAAGGGTACAAGCAGTGACAGATTATTGGAGGGTGTTGGTGGCAGTGTAGTGAGAATGTGGCATGTTGGTGAGACGTGGCAGGTGTGACAGTCAGGAAGGGTACAAGCAGTGACAGATTATTGGAGGAGGTTGGTGGCAGTGTAGTGAGAATGTGGCATGTTGGTGAGATGTGGCAGGTGTGACAGTCAGGAAGGGTACAAGCAGTGACAGATTATTGGAGGAGGTTGGTGGCAGTGTAGTAAGAATGTGGCATGTTGGTGAGATGTGGCAGGTGTGACAGTCATGAAGGGTACAAGCAGTGACAGATTATTGGAGGAGGTTGGTGGCAGTGTAGTGAGAATGTGACATGTTGGTGAGACGTGGCAGGTGTGACAGTCATGAAGGGTACAAGCAGTGACAGATTATTGGAGGAGGTTGGTGGCAGTGTAGTGAGAATGTGGCATGTTGGTGAGATGTGGCAGGTGTGACAGTCATGAAGGGTACAAGCAGTGACAGATTATTGGAGGGTGTTGGTGGCAGTGTAGTGAGAATGTGGCATGTTGGTGAGACGTGGCAGGTGTGACAGTCAGGAAGGGTACAAGCAGTGACAGATTATTGGAGGAGGTTGGTGGCAGTGTAGTGAGAATGTGGCATGTTGGTGAGACGTGGCAGGTGTGACAGTCATGAAGGGTACAAGCAGTGACAGATTATTGGAGGGTGTTGGTGGCAGTGTAGTGAGAATGTGGCATGTTGGTGAGACGTGGCAGGTGTGACAGTCATGAAGGGTACAAGCAGTGACAGATTGTTGGAGGAGGTTGGTGGCAGTGTAGTAAGAATGTGGCATGTTGGTGAGATGTGGCAGGTGTGACAGTCATGAAGGGTACAAGCAGTGACAGATTATTGGAGGGTGTTGGTGGCAGTGTAGTGAGAATGTGGCATGTTGGATAGACGTGGCAGGTGTGACAGTCATGAAGGGTACAAGCAGTGACAGATTATTGGAGGAGGTTGGTGGCAGTGTAGTGAGAATGTGGCATGTTGGTGAGACGTGGCAGGTGTGACAGTCATGAAGGGTACAAGCAGTGACAGATTATTGGAGGAGGTTGGTGGCAGTGTAGTGAGAATGTGGCATGTTGGTGAGACGTGGCAGCTGTGGCAGTCATGAAGGGTACAAGCAGTGACAGATTATTGGAGGGTGTTGGTGGCAGTGTAGTGAGAATGTGGCATGTTGGTGAGACGTGGCAGGTGTGACAGTCATGAAGGGTACAAGCAGTGACAGATTATTGGAGGGTGTTGGTGGCAGTGTAGTGAGAATGTGGCATGTTGGTGAGATGTGGCAGGTGTGACAGTCATGAAGGGTACAAGCAGTGACAGATTATTGGAGGGTGTTGGTGGCAGTGTAGTGAGAATGTGGCATGTTGGTGAGACGTGGCAGGTGTGACAGTCATGAAGGGTACAAGCAGTGACAGATTATTGGAGGGTGTTGGTGGCAGTGTAGTGAGAATGTGGCATGTTGGTGAGATGTGGCAGGTGTGACAGTCATGAAGGGTACAAGCAGTGACAGATTATTGGAGGGTGTTGGTGGCAGTGTAGTGAGAATGTGACATGTTGGAGAGACGTGGCAGGTGTGACAGTCAGGAAGGGTACAAGCAGTGACAGATTATTGGAGGAGGTTGGTGACAGTGTAGTGAGAATGTGGCATGTTGGAGAGACGTGGCAGGTGTGACAGTCAGGAAGGGTACAAGCAGTGACAGATTATTGGAGGAGGTTGGTGGCAGTGTAGTAAGAATGTGGCATGTTGGTGAGATGTGGCAGGTGTGACAGTCAGGAAGGGTACAAGCAGTGACAGATTATTGGAGGAGGTTGGTGGCAGTGTAGTAAGAATGTGGCATGTTGGTGAGATGTGGCAGGTGTGACAGTCATGAAGGGTACAAGCAGTGACAGATTATTGGAGGAGGTTGGTGGCAGTGTAGTGAGAATGTGACATGTTGGTGAGACGTGGCAGGTGTGACAGTCATGAAGGGTACAAGCAGTGACAGATTATTGGAGGAGGTTGGTGGCAGTGTAGTGAGAATGTGGCATGTTGGTGAGATGTGTCAGGTGTGACAGTCATGAAGGGTACAAGCAGTGACAGATTATTGGAGGGTGTTGGTGGCAGTGTAGTGAGAATGTGGCATGTTGGTGAGACGTGGCAGGTGTGACAGTCAGGAAGGGTACAAGCAGTGACAGATTATTGGAGGAGGTTGGTGGCAGCGTAGTGAGAATGTGGCATGTTGGTGAGACGTGGCAGGTGTGACAGTCATGAAGGGTACAAGCAGTGACAGATTATTGGAGGGTGTTGGTGGCAGTGTAGTGAGAATGTGGCATGTTGGTGAGATGTGGCAGGTGTGACAGTCATGAAGGGTACAAGCAGTGACAGATTATTGGAGGGTGTTGGTGGCAGTGTAGTGAGAATGTGACATGTTGGAGAGACGTGGCAGGTGTGACAGTCAGGAAGGGTACAAGCAGTGACAGATTATTGGAGGAGGTTGGTGACAGTGTAGTGAGAATGTGGCATGTTGGAGAGACGTGGCAGGTGTGACAGTCAGGAAGGGTACAAGCAGTGACAGATTATTGGAGGAGGTTGGTGGCAGTGTAGTAAGAATGTGGCATGTTGGTGAGATGTGGCAGGTGTGACAGTCAGGAAGGGTACAAGCAGTGACAGATTATTGGAGGAGGTTGGTGGCAGTGTAGTAAGAATGTGGCATGTTGGTGAGATGTGGCAGGTGTGACAGTCATGAAGGGTACAAGCAGTGACAGATTATTGGAGGAGGTTGGTGGCAGTGTAGTGAGAATGTGACATGTTGGTGAGACGTGGCAGGTGTGACAGTCATGAAGGGTACAAGCAGTGACAGATTATTGGAGGAGGTTGGTGGCAGTGTAGTGAGAATGTGGCATGTTGGTGAGATGTGTCAGGTGTGACAGTCATGAAGGGTACAAGCAGTGACAGATTATTGGAGGGTGTTGGTGGCAGTGTAGTGAGAATGTGGCATGTTGGTGAGACGTGGCAGGTGTGACAGTCAGGAAGGGTACAAGCAGTGACAGATTATTGGAGGAGGTTGGTGGCAGTGTAGTGAGAATGTGGCATGTTGGTGAGACGTGGCAGGTGTGACAGTCATGAAGGGTACAAGCAGTGACAGATTATTGGAGGGTGTTGGTGGCAGTGTAGTGAGAATGTGGCATGTTGGAGAGATGTGGCAGGTGGGACAGTCATGAAGGGTACAAGCAGTGACAGATTGTTGGAGGAGGTGGGTGGCAGTGTAGTGAGAATGTGGCATGTTGGTGAGACGTGGCAGGTGTGACAGTCATGAAGGGTACAAGCAGTGACAGATTATTGGAGGGTGTTGGTGGCAGTGTAGTGAGAATGTGGCATGTTGGTGAGACGTGGCAGGTGTGACAGTCAGGAAGGGTACAAGCAGTGACAGATTATTGGAGGAGGTTGGTGGCAGTGTAGTGAGAATGTGGCATGTTGGTGAGATGTGGCAGGTGTGACAGTCAGGAAGGGTACAAGCAGTGACAGATTATTGGAGGAGGTTGGTGGCAGTGTAGTAAGAATGTGGCATGTTGGTGAGATGTGGCAGGTGTGACAGTCATGAAGGGTACAAGCAGTGACAGATTATTGGAGGAGGTTGGTGGCAGTGTAGTGAGAATGTGACATGTTGGTGAGACGTGGCAGGTGTGACAGTCATGAAGGGTACAAGCAGTGACAGATTATTGGAGGAGGTTGGTGGCAGTGTAGTGAGAATGTGGCATGTTGGTGAGATGTGGCAGGTGTGACAGTCATGAAGGGTACAAGCAGTGACAGATTATTGGAGGGTGTTGGTGGCAGTGTAGTGAGAATGTGGCATGTTGGTGAGACGTGGCAGGTGTGACAGTCAGGAAGGGTACAAGCAGTGACAGATTATTGGAGGAGGTTGGTGGCAGTGTAGTGAGAATGTGGCATGTTGGTGAGACGTGGCAGGTGTGACAGTCATGAAGGGTACAAGCAGTGACAGATTATTGGAGGGTGTTGGTGGCAGTGTAGTGAGAATGTGGCATGTTGGTGAGACGTGGCAGGTGTGACAGTCATGAAGGGTACAAGCAGTGACAGATTGTTGGAGGAGGTTGGTGGCAGTGTAGTAAGAATGTGGCATGTTGGTGAGATGTGGCAGGTGTGACAGTCATGAAGGGTACAAGCAGTGACAGATTATTGGAGGGTGTTGGTGGCAGTGTAGTGAGAATGTGGCATGTTGGATAGACGTGGCAGGTGTGACAGTCATGAAGGGTACAAGCAGTGACAGATTATTGGAGGAGGTTGGTGGCAGTGTAGTGAGAATGTGGCATGTTGGTGAGACGTGGCAGGTGTGACAGTCATGAAGGGTACAAGCAGTGACAGATTATTGGAGGAGGTTGGTGGCAGTGTAGTGAGAATGTGGCATGTTGGTGAGACGTGGCAGCTGTGGCAGTCATGAAGGGTACAAGCAGTGACAGATTATTGGAGGGTGTTGGTGGCAGTGTAGTGAGAATGTGGCATGTTGGTGAGACGTGGCAGGTGTGACAGTCATGAAGGGTACAAGCAGTGACAGATTATTGGAGGGTGTTGGTGGCAGTGTAGTGAGAATGTGGCATGTTGGTGAGATGTGGCAGGTGTGACAGTCATGAAGGGTACAAGCAGTGACAGATTATTGGAGGGTGTTGGTGGCAGTGTAGTGAGAATGTGGCATGTTGGTGAGACGTGGCAGGTGTGACAGTCATGAAGGGTACAAGCAGTGACAGATTATTGGAGGGTGTTGGTGGCAGTGTAGTGAGAATGTGGCATGTTGGTGAGATGTGGCAGGTGTGACAGTCATGAAGGGTACAAGCAGTGACAGATTATTGGAGGGTGTTGGTGGCAGTGTAGTGAGAATGTGACATGTTGGAGAGACGTGGCAGGTGTGACAGTCAGGAAGGGTACAAGCAGTGACAGATTATTGGAGGAGGTTGGTGACAGTGTAGTGAGAATGTGGCATGTTGGAGAGACGTGGCAGGTGTGACAGTCAGGAAGGGTACAAGCAGTGACAGATTATTGGAGGAGGTTGGTGGCAGTGTAGTGAGAATGTGACATGTTGGTGAGACGTGGCAGGTGTGACAGTCAGGAAGGGTACAAGCAGTGACAGATTATTGGAGGAGGTTGGTGACAGTGTAGTGAGAATGTGGCATGTTGGTGAGATGTGGCAGGTGTGACAGTCATGAAGGGTACAAGCAGTGACAGATTATTGGAGGGTGTTGGTGGCAGTGTAGTGAGAATGTGGCATGTTGGTGAGACGTGGCAGGTGTGACAGTCATGAAGGGTACAAGCAGTGACAGATTGTTGGAGGAGGTTGGTGGCAGTGTAGTAAGAATGTGGCATGTTGGTGAGATGTGGCAGGTGTGACAGTCATGAAGGGTACAAGCAGTGACAGATTATTGGAGGGTGTTGGTGGCAGTGTAGTGAGAATGTGGCATGTTGGTGAGACGTGGCAGGTGTGACAGTCATGAAGGGTACAAGCAGTGACAGATTATTGGAGGGTGTTGGTGGCAGTGTAGTGAGAATGTGGCATGTTGGAGAGATGTGGCAGGTGGGACAGTCATGAAGGGTACAAGCAGTGACAGATTGTTGGAGGAGGTGGGTGGCAGTGTAGTGAGAATGTGGCATGTTGGTGAGACGTGGCAGGTGTGACAGTCATGAAGGGTACAAGCAGTGACAGATTATTGGAGGGTGTTGGTGGCAGTGTAGTGAGAATGTGGCATGTTGGTGAGACGTGGCAGGTGTGACAGTCAGGAAGGGTACAAGCAGTGACAGATTATTGGAGGAGGTTGGTGGCAGTGTAGTGAGAATGTGGCATGTTGGTGAGATGTGGCAGGTGTGACAGTCAGGAAGGGTACAAGCAGTGACAGATTATTGGAGGAGGTTGGTGGCAGTGTAGTAAGAATGTGGCATGTTGGTGAGATGTGGCAGGTGTGACAGTCATGAAGGGTACAAGCAGTGACAGATTATTGGAGGAGGTTGGTGGCAGTGTAGTGAGAATGTGACATGTTGGTGAGACGTGGCAGGTGTGACAGTCATGAAGGGTACAAGCAGTGACAGATTATTGGAGGAGGTTGGTGGCAGTGTAGTGAGAATGTGGCATGTTGGTGAGATGTGTCAGGTGTGACAGTCATGAAGGGTACAAGCAGTGACAGATTATTGGAGGGTGTTGGTGGCAGTGTAGTGAGAATGTGGCATGTTGGTGAGACGTGGCAGGTGTGACAGTCATGAAGGGTACAAGCAGTGACAGATTATTGGAGGGTGTTGGTGGCAGTGTAGTGAGAATGTGGCATGTTGGAGAGATGTGGCAGGTGGGACAGTCATGAAGGGTACAAGCAGTGACAGATTGTTGGAGGAGGTGGGTGGCAGTGTAGTGAGAATGTGGCATGTTGGTGAGACGTGGCAGGTGTGACAGTCATGAAGGGTACAAGCAGTGACAGATTATTGGAGGGTGTTGGTGGCAGTGTAGTGAGAATGTGGCATGTTGGTGAGACGTGGCAGGTGTGACAGTCAGGAAGGGTACAAGCAGTGACAGATTATTGGAGGAGGTTGGTGGCAGTGTAGTGAGAATGTGGCATGTTGGTGAGATGTGGCAGGTGTGACAGTCAGGAAGGGTACAAGCAGTGACAGATTATTGGAGGAGGTTGGTGGCAGTGTAGTAAGAATGTGGCATGTTGGTGAGATTTGGCAGGTGTGACAGTCATGAAGGGTACAAGCAGTGACAGATTATTGGAGGAGGTTGGTGGCAGTGTAGTGAGAATGTGACATGTTGGTGAGACGTGGCAGGTGTGACAGTCATGAAGGGTACAAGCAGTGACAGATTATTGGAGGAGGTTGGTGGCAGTGTAGTGAGAATGTGGCATGTTGGTGAGATGTGGCAGGTGTGACAGTCATGAAGGGTACAAGCAGTGACAGATTATTGGAGGGTGTTGGTGGCAGTGTAGTGAGAATGTGGCATGTTGGTGAGACGTGGCAGGTGTGACAGTCAGGAAGGGTACAAGCAGTGACAGATTATTGGAGGAGGTTGGTGGCAGTGTAGTGAGAATGTGGCATGTTGGTGAGACGTGGCAGGTGTGACAGTCATGAAGGGTACAAGCAGTGACAGATTATTGGAGGGTGTTGGTGGCAGTGTAGTGAGAATGTGGCATGTTGGTGAGACGTGGCAGGTGTGACAGTCATGAAGGGTACAAGCAGTGACAGATTATTGGAGGGTGTTGGTGGCAGTGTAGTGAGAATGTGGCATGTTGGAGAGACGTGGCAGGTGTGACAGTCATGAAGGGTACAAGCAGTGACAGATTATTGGAGGAGGTTGGTGGCAGTGTAGTGAGAATGTGGCATGTTGGAGAGACGTGGCAGGTGTGACAGTCATGAAGGGTACAAGCAGTGACAGATTATTGGAGGGTGTTGGTGGCAGTGTAGTGAGAATGTGACATGTTGGAGAGACGTGGCAGGTGTGGCAGTCAGGAAGGGTACAAGCAGTGACAGATTATTGGAGGGTGTTGGTGGCAGTGTAGTGAGAATGTGACATGTTGGTGAGACGTGGCAGGTGTGACAGTCAGGAAGGGTACAAGCAGTGACAGATTATTGGAGGGTGTTGGTGGCAGTGTAGTGAGAATGTGACATGTTGGTGAGACGTGGCAGGTGTGACAGTCAGGAAGGGTACAAGCAGTGACAGATTATTGGAGGGTGTTGGTGGCAGTGTAGTGAGAATGTGGCATGTTGGTGAGACGTGGCAGGTGTGACGGTCATGAAGGGTACAAGCAGTGACAGATTATTGGAGGAGGTTGGTGGCAGTGTAGTGAGAATGTGGCATGTTGGTGAGACGTGGCAGGTGTGACAGTCATGAAGGGTACAAGCAGTGACAGATTATTGGAGGGTGTTGGTGGCAGTGTAGTGAGAATGTGGCATGTTGGTGAGACGTGGCAGGTGTGACAGTCAGGAAGGGTACAAGCAGGGACAGATTATTGGAGGGTGTTGGTGGCAGTGTAGTGAGAATGTGGCATGTTGGTGAGACGTGGCAGGTGTGACAGTCAGGAAGGGTACAAGCAGTGACAGATTATTGGAGGAGGTTGGTGACAGTGTAGTGAGAATGTGGCATGTTGGAGAGACGTGGCAGGTGTGACAGTCAGGAAGGGTACAAGCAGTGACAGATTATTGGAGGGTGTTGGTGGCAGTGTAGTGAGAATGTGGCATGTTGGTGAGACGTGGCAGGTGTGACAGTCAGGAAGGGTACAAGCAGTGACAGATTATTGGAGGAGGTTGGTGGCAGTGTAGTGAGAATGTGGCATGTTGGTGAGACGTGGCAGGTGTGACAGTCAGGAAGGGTACAAGCAGTGACAGATTATTGGAGGAGGTTGGTGGCAGTGTAGTGAGAATGTGGCATGTTGGTGAGACGTGGCAGGTGTGACAGTCATGAAGGGTACAAGCAGTGACAGATTATTGGAGGGTGTTGGTGGCAGTGTAGTGAGAATGTGGCATGTTGGTGAGACGTGGCAGGTGTGACAGTCATGAAGGGTACAAGCAGTGACAGATTATTGGAGGGTGTTGGTGGCAGTGTAGTGAGAATGTGGCATGTCGGTGAGACGTGGCAGGTGGGACAGTCATGAAGGGTACAAGCAGTGACAGATTATTGGAGGAGGTTGGTGGCAGTGTAGTGAGAATGTGGCATGTTGGTGAGACGTGGCAGGTGTGACAGTCATGAAGGGTACAAGCAGTGACAGATTATTGGAGGAGGTTGGTGGCAGTGTAGTGAGAATGTGGCATGTTGGTGAGACGTGGCAGGTGTGACAGTCAGGAAGGGTACAAGCAGTGACAGATTATTGGAGGGTGTTGGTGGCAGTGTAGTGAGAATGTGACATGTTGGTGAGACGTGGCAGGTGTGACAGTCATGAAGGGTACAAGCAGTGACAGATTATTGGAGGAGGTTGGTGGCAGTGTAGTGAGAATGTGGCATGTTGGTGAGACGTGGCAGGTGTGACAGTCAGGAAGGGTACAAGCAGTGACAGATTATTGGAGGAGGTTGGTGGCAGTGTAGTGAGAATGTGACATGTTGGTGAGACGTGGCAGGTGTGACAGTCATGAAGGGTACAAGCAGTGACAGATTATTGGAGGAGGTTGGTGGCAGTGTAGTGAGAATGTGACATGTTGGAGAGACGTGGCAGGTGTGACAGTCAGGAAGGGTACAAGCAGTGACAGATTATTGGAGGAGGTTGGTGGCAGTGTAGTGAGAATGTGACATGTTGGTGAGACGTGGCAGGTGTGACAGTCATGAAGGGTACAAGCAGTGACAGATTATTGGAGGAGGTTGGTGGCAGTGTAGTGAGAATGTGACATGTTGGAGAGACGTGGCAGGTGTGACAGTCAGGAAGGGTACAAGCAGTGACAGATTATTGGAGGAGGTTGGTGGCAGTGTAGTGAGAATGTGGCATGTTGGAGAGACGTGGCAGGTGTGACAGTCATGAAGGGTACAAGCAGTGACAGATTATTGGAGGAGGTTGGTGGCAGTGTAGTGAGAATGTGGCATGTTGGTGAGACGTGGCAGGTGTGACAGTCATGAAGGGTACAAGCAGTGACAGATTATTGGAGGAGGTTGGTGGCAGTGTAGTGAGAATGTGGCATGTTGGTGAGACGTGGCAGGTGGGACAGTCATGAAGGGTACAAGCAGTGACAGATTATTGGAGGAGGTTGGTGGCAGTGTAGTGAGAATGTGGCATGTTGGAGAGACGTGGCAGGTGTGACAGTCATGAAGGGTACAAGCAGTGACAGATTATTGGAGGAGGTTGGTGGCAGTGTAGTGAGAATGTGGCATGTTGGTGAGACGTGGCAGGTGTGACAGTCAGGAAGGGTACAAGCAGTGACAGATTATTGGAGGAGGTTGGTGGCAGTGTAGTGAGAATGTGGCATGTTGGAGAGACGTGGCAGGTGTGACAGTCAGGAAGGGTACAAGCAGTGACAGATTATTGGAGGGTGTTGGTGGCAGTGTAGTGAGAATGTGGCATGTTGGTGAGACGTGGCAGCTGTGGCAGTCAGGAAGGGTACAAGCAGTGACAGATTATTGGAGGAGGTTGGTGGCAGTGTAGTGAGAATGTGGCATGTTGGAGAGACGTGGCAGGTGTGACAGTCATGAAGGGTACAAGCAGTGACAGATTATTGGAGGGTGTTGGTGGCAGTGTAGTAAGAATGTGGCATGTTGGAGAGACGTGGCAGGTGTGACAGTCAGGAAGGGTACAAGCAGTGACAGATTATTGGAGGAGGTTGGTGGCAGTGTAGTGAGAATGTGGCATGTTGGAGAGACGTGGCAGGTGTGACAGTCATGAAGGGTACAAGCAGTGACAGATTATTGGAGGGTGTTGGTGGCAATGTAGTGAGAATGTGGCATGTTGGAGAGACGTGGCAGGTGTGACAGTCATGAAGGGTACAAGCAGTGACAGATTATTGGAGGAGGTTGGTGGCAGTGTAGTGAGAATGTGGCATGTTGGAGAGACGTGGCAGGTGTGACAGTCAGGAAGGGTACAAGCAGTGACAGATTATTGGAGGAGGTTGGTGGCAGTGTAGTGAGAATGTGGCATGTTGGTGAGACGTGGCAGGTGTGACAGTCAGGAAGGGTACAAGCAGTGACAGATTATTGGAGGGTGTTGGTGGCAATGTAGTGAGAATGTGGCATGTTGGAGAGACGTGGCAGGTGTGACAGTCATGAAGGGTACAAGCAGTGACAGATTATTGGAGGGTGTTGGTGGCAGTGTAGTGAGAATGTGGCATGTTGGTGAGACGTGGCAGCTGTGGCAGTCAGGAAGGGTACAAGCAGTGACAGATTATTGGAGGAGGTTGGTGGCAGTGTAGTGAGAATGTGGCATGTTGGAGAGACGTGGCAGGTGTGACAGTCATGAAGGGTACAAGCAGTGACAGATTATTGGAGGGTGTTGGTGGCAGTGTAGTAAGAATGTGGCATGTTGGAGAGACGTGGCAGGTGTGACAGTCAGGAAGGGTACAAGCAGTGACAGATTATTGGAGGAGGTTGGTGGCAGTGTAGTGAGAATGTGGCATGTTGGAGAGACGTGGCAGGTGTGACAGTCATGAAGGGTACAAGCAGTGACAGATTATTGGAGGGTGTTGGTGGCAATGTAGTGAGAATGTGGCATGTTGGAGAGACGTGGCAGGTGTGACAGTCATGAAGGGTACAAGCAGTGACAGATTATTGGAGGAGGTTGGTGGCAGTGTAGTGAGAATGTGGCATGTTGGAGAGACGTGGCAGGTGTGACAGTCAGGAAGGGTACAAGCAGTGACAGATTATTGGAGGAGGTTGGTGGCAGTGTAGTGAGAATGTGGCATGTTGGTGAGACGTGGCAGGTGTGACAGTCATGAAGGGTACAAGCAGTGACAGATTATTGGAGGGTCTTGGTGGCAATGTAGTGAGAATGTGGCATGTTGGAGAGACGTGGCAGGTGTGACAGTCATGAAGGGTACAAACAGTGACAGATTATTGGAGGAGGTTGGTGGCAGTGTAGTGAGAATGTGGCATGTTGGAGAGACGTGGCAGGTGTGACAGTCAGGAAGGGTACAAGCAGTGACAGATTATTGGAGGAGGTTGGTGGCAGTGTAGTGAGAATGTGACATGTTGGTGAGACGTGGCAGGTGTGACAGTCATGAAGGGTACAAGCAGTGACAGATTATTGGAGGGTGTTGGTGGCAGTGTAGTGAGAATGTGGCATGTTGGTGAGACGTGGCAGGTGTGACAGTCATGAAGGGTACAAGCAGTGACAGATTATTGGAGGGTGTTGGTGGCAGTGTAGTGAGAATGTGGCATGTTGGAGAGACGTGGCAGGTGTGACAGTCATGAAGGGTACAAGCAGTGACAGATTATTGGAGGAGGTTGGTGGCAGTGTAGTGAGAATGTGGCATGTTGGAGAGACGTGGCAGGTGTGACAGTCATGAAGGGTACAAGCAGTGACAGATTATTGGAGGGTGTTGGTGGCAGTGTAGTGAGAATGTGACATGTTGGAGAGACGTGGCAGGTGTGGCAGTCAGGAAGGGTACAAGCAGTGACAGATTATTGGAGGGTGTTGGTGGCAGTGTAGTGAGAATGTGACATGTTGGTGAGACGTGGCAGGTGTGACAGTCAGGAAGGGTACAAGCAGTGACAGATTATTGGAGGGTGTTGGTGGCAGTGTAGTGAGAATGTGACATGTTGGTGAGACGTGGCAGGTGTGACAGTCAGGAAGGGTACAAGCAGTGACAGATTATTGGAGGGTGTTGGTGGCAGTGTAGTGAGAATGTGGCATGTTGGTGAGACGTGGCAGGTGTGACGGTCATGAAGGGTACAAGCAGTGACAGATTATTGGAGGAGGTTGGTGGCAGTGTAGTGAGAATGTGGCATGTTGGTGAGACGTGGCAGGTGTGACAGTCATGAAGGGTACAAGCAGTGACAGATTATTGGAGGGTGTTGGTGGCAGTGTAGTGAGAATGTGGCATGTTGGTGAGACGTGGCAGGTGTGACAGTCAGGAAGGGTACAAGCAGGGACAGATTATTGGAGGGTGTTGGTGGCAGTGTAGTGAGAATGTGGCATGTTGGTGAGACGTGGCAGGTGTGACAGTCAGGAAGGGTACAAGCAGTGACAGATTATTGGAGGAGGTTGGTGACAGTGTAGTGAGAATGTGGCATGTTGGAGAGACGTGGCAGGTGTGACAGTCAGGAAGGGTACAAGCAGTGACAGATTATTGGAGGGTGTTGGTGGCAGTGTAGTGAGAATGTGGCATGTTGGTGAGACGTGGCAGGTGTGACAGTCAGGAAGGGTACAAGCAGTGACAGATTATTGGAGGAGGTTGGTGGCAGTGTAGTGAGAATGTGGCATGTTGGTGAGACGTGGCAGGTGTGACAGTCAGGAAGGGTACAAGCAGTGACAGATTATTGGAGGAGGTTGGTGGCAGTGTAGTGAGAATGTGGCATGTTGGTGAGACGTGGCAGGTGTGACAGTCATGAAGGGTACAAGCAGTGACAGATTATTGGAGGGTGTTGGTGGCAGTGTAGTGAGAATGTGGCATGTTGGTGAGACGTGGCAGGTGTGACAGTCATGAAGGGTACAAGCAGTGACAGATTATTGGAGGGTGTTGGTGGCAGTGTAGTGAGAATGTGGCATGTCGGTGAGACGTGGCAGGTGGGACAGTCATGAAGGGTACAAGCAGTGACAGATTATTGGAGGAGGTTGGTGGCAGTGTAGTGAGAATGTGGCATGTTGGTGAGACGTGGCAGGTGTGACAGTCATGAAGGGTACAAGCAGTGACAGATTATTGGAGGAGGTTGGTGGCAGTGTAGTGAGAATGTGGCATGTTGGTGAGACGTGGCAGGTGTGACAGTCAGGAAGGGTACAAGCAGTGACAGATTATTGGAGGGTGTTGGTGGCAGTGTAGTGAGAATGTGACATGTTGGTGAGACGTGGCAGGTGTGACAGTCATGAAGGGTACAAGCAGTGACAGATTATTGGAGGAGGTTGGTGGCAGTGTAGTGAGAATGTGGCATGTTGGTGAGACGTGGCAGGTGTGACAGTCAGGAAGGGTACAAGCAGTGACAGATTATTGGAGGAGGTTGGTGGCAGTGTAGTGAGAATGTGACATGTTGGTGAGACGTGGCAGGTGTGACAGTCATGAAGGGTACAAGCAGTGACAGATTATTGGAGGAGGTTGGTGGCAGTGTAGTGAGAATGTGACATGTTGGAGAGACGTGGCAGGTGTGACAGTCAGGAAGGGTACAAGCAGTGACAGATTATTGGAGGAGGTTGGTGGCAGTGTAGTGAGAATGTGGCATGTTGGTGAGACGTGGCAGGTGTGACAGTCATGAAGGGTACAAGCAGTGACAGATTATTGGAGGAGGTTGGTGGCAGTGTAGTGAGAATGTGGCATGTTGGAGAGACGTGGCAGGTGTGACAGTCATGAAGGGTACAAGCAGTGACAGATTATTGGAGGAGGTTGGTGGCAGTGTAGTGAGAATGTGACATGTTGGAGAGACGTGGCAGGTGTGACAGTCAGGAAGGGTACAAGCAGTGACAGATTATTGGAGGAGGTTGGTGGCAGTGTAGTGAGAATGTGGCATGTTGGAGAGACGTGGCAGGTGTGACAGTCATGAAGGGTACAAGCAGTGACAGATTATTGGAGGAGGTTGGTGGCAGTGTAGTGAGAATGTGGCATGTTGGTGAGACGTGGCAGGTGTGACAGTCATGAAGGGTACAAGCAGTGACAGATTATTGGAGGAGGTTGGTGGCAGTGTAGTGAGAATGTGGCATGTTGGTGAGACGTGGCAGGTGGGACAGTCATGAAGGGTACAAGCAGTGACAGATTATTGGAGGAGGTTGGTGGCAGTGTAGTGAGAATGTGGCATGTTGGAGAGACGTGGCAGGTGTGACAGTCATGAAGGGTACAAGCAGTGACAGATTATTGGAGGAGGTTGGTGGCAGTGTAGTGAGAATGTGGCATGTTGGTGAGACGTGGCAGGTGTGACAGTCAGGAAGGGTACAAGCAGTGACAGATTATTGGAGGAGGTTGGTGGCAGTGTAGTGAGAATGTGGCATGTTGGAGAGACGTGGCAGGTGTGACAGTCAGGAAGGGTACAAGCAGTGACAGATTATTGGAGGGTGTTGGTGGCAGTGTAGTGAGAATGTGGCATGTTGGTGAGACGTGGCAGCTGTGGCAGTCAGGAAGGGTACAAGCAGTGACAGATTATTGGAGGAGGTTGGTGGCAGTGTAGTGAGAATGTGGCATGTTGGAGAGACGTGGCAGGTGTGACAGTCATGAAGGGTACAAGCAGTGACAGATTATTGGAGGGTGTTGGTGGCAGTGTAGTAAGAATGTGGCATGTTGGAGAGACGTGGCAGGTGTGACAGTCAGGAAGGGTACAAGCAGTGACAGATTATTGGAGGAGGTTGGTGGCAGTGTAGTGAGAATGTGGCATGTTGGAGAGACGTGGCAGGTGTGACAGTCATGAAGGGTACAAGCAGTGACAGATTATTGGAGGGTGTTGGTGGCAATGTAGTGAGAATGTGGCATGTTGGAGAGACGTGGCAGGTGTGACAGTCATGAAGGGTACAAGCAGTGACAGATTATTGGAGGAGGTTGGTGGCAGTGTAGTGAGAATGTGGCATGTTGGAGAGACGTGGCAGGTGTGACAGTCAGGAAGGGTACAAGCAGTGACAGATTATTGGAGGAGGTTGGTGGCAGTGTAGTGAGAATGTGGCATGTTGGTGAGACGTGGCAGGTGTGACAGTCAGGAAGGGTACAAGCAGTGACAGATTATTGGAGGGTGTTGGTGGCAATGTAGTGAGAATGTGGCATGTTGGAGAGACGTGGCAGGTGTGACAGTCATGAAGGGTACAAGCAGTGACAGATTATTGGAGGGTGTTGGTGGCAGTGTAGTGAGAATGTGGCATGTTGGTGAGACGTGGCAGCTGTGGCAGTCAGGAAGGGTACAAGCAGTGACAGATTATTGGAGGAGGTTGGTGGCAGTGTAGTGAGAATGTGGCATGTTGGAGAGACGTGGCAGGTGTGACAGTCATGAAGGGTACAAGCAGTGACAGATTATTGGAGGGTGTTGGTGGCAGTGTAGTAAGAATGTGGCATGTTGGAGAGACGTGGCAGGTGTGACAGTCAGGAAGGGTACAAGCAGTGACAGATTATTGGAGGAGGTTGGTGGCAGTGTAGTGAGAATGTGGCATGTTGGAGAGACGTGGCAGGTGTGACAGTCATGAAGGGTACAAGCAGTGACAGATTATTGGAGGGTGTTGGTGGCAATGTAGTGAGAATGTGGCATGTTGGAGAGACGTGGCAGGTGTGACAGTCATGAAGGGTACAAGCAGTGACAGATTATTGGAGGAGGTTGGTGGCAGTGTAGTGAGAATGTGGCATGTTGGAGAGACGTGGCAGGTGTGACAGTCAGGAAGGGTACAAGCAGTGACAGATTATTGGAGGAGGTTGGTGGCAGTGTAGTGAGAATGTGGCATGTTGGTGAGACGTGGCAGGTGTGACAGTCATGAAGGGTACAAGCAGTGACAGATTATTGGAGGGTGTTGGTGGCAATGTAGTGAGAATGTGGCATGTTGGAGAGACGTGGCAGGTGTGACAGTCATGAAGGGTACAAACAGTGACAGATTATTGGAGGAGGTTGGTGGCAGTGTAGTGAGAATGTGGCATGTTGGAGAGACGTGGCAGGTGTGACAGTCAGGAAGGGTACAAGCAGTGACAGATTATTGGAGGAGGTTGGTGGCAGTGTAGTGAGAATGTGGCATGTTGGTGAGACGTGGCAGGTGTGACAGTCAGGAAGGGTACAAGCAGTGACAGATTATTGGAGGAGGTTGGTGGCAGTGTAGTGAGAATGTGGCATGTTGGTGAGACGTGGCAGGTGTGACAGTCAGGAAGGGTACAAGCAGTGACAGATTATTGGAGGGTGTTGGTGGCAGTGTAGTGAGAATGTGGCATGTTGGTGAGACGTGGCAGGTGTGACAGTCATGAAGGGTACAAGCAGTGACAGATTATTGGAGGAGGTTGGTGGCAGTGTAGTGAGAATGTGGCATGTTGGTGAGACGTGGCAGGTGTGACAGTCATGAAGGGTACAAGCAGTGACAGATTATTGGAGAAGGTTGGTGACAGTGTAGTGAGAATGTGGCATGTTGGTGAGACGTGGCAGGTGTGACAGTCAGGAAGGGTACAAGCAGTGACAGATTATTGGAGGGTGTTGGTGGCAGTGTAGTGAGAATGTGGCATGTTGGTGAGACGTGGCAGGTGTGACAGTCATGAAGGGTACAAGCAGTGACAGATTATTGGAGGAGGTTGGTGGCAGTGTAGTGAGAATGTGGCATGTTGGAGAGATGTGGCAGGTGTGACAGTCATGAAGGGTACAAGCAGTGACAGATTATTGGAGGGTGTTGGTGGCAGTGTAGTGAGAATGTGGCATGTTGGTGAGACGTGGCAGGTGTGGCAGTCATGAAGGGTACAAGCAGTGACAGATTATTGGAGGGTGTTGGTGGCAGTGTAGTGAGAATGTGGCATGTTGGTGAGACGTGGCAGGTGGGACAGTCATGAAGGGTACAAGCAGTGACAGATTATTGGAGGAGGTTGGTGGCAGTGTAGTGAGAATGTGGCATGTTGGAGAGACATGGCAGGTGTGACAGTCATGAAGGGTACAAGCAGTGACAGATTATTGGAGGAGGTTGGTGGCAGTGTAGTGAGAATGTGACATGTCGGTGAGATGTGGCATGTGTGACAGTTAGGAAGGGTACAAGCAGTGACAGATTATTGGAGGAGGTTGGTGGCAGTGTAGTGAGAATCTTCAGTGGTTGTCACTCTCTTTCTCTCCCCTCAGGTAAGGCTCCTCCCCTTTATTAGCAGTATGGAAGACATTTGGGGCGTGGTTCTCCTCGTGTCCTGCTTCTTGCAGGCCGGACTGGTATTTGGGATCCTTCGCACGTTTGGAATTTTCTTTCCGGAATTTGTGGACTATTTTGGATCGGCTGCAGTGAGCGTTTCCTGGGTGACATCGTGTGCGGTGGCCGTGCAGCAACTGATGAGTAAGTGCTGAATATATTACGTGGCGTCACAAAGGGGCTGGCGGTTCTGCCACACAAGGGCGTTGTAAATAAATTCACAGATACTCCAGGATATGCAGATGTATGTAATCTGGGCAGAGATCAGAGTGTCAGCAGAGGGTGGGCTCCTCAGGGGCAGTTCCTGCAGCATCTCTTCCTCTGGGGTGGAGCACTGACTGCATCTAAAACTAAGTGTAACAATATATACAGTAAAAAGGATATTTTCCTTACTGGTGGCCCTGATGAGGGAGTGTGAAACCTGTCAACAGACCTGTGTTAGACCATACAACTACAGCTACACACTTTCATAATTATTATTATAATTTTTTATTTATATAGCGCCAACATCTTCTGTAGCGCTGTACATAGTACAAACAAATAATGGGGAACAAATATACATAAGAAATACAAGACACTGTACAGTCATGACATTGAATAGAATAAATAAAGATACATACGTAGTTGATATGTAGTTGGTACATGTACATATGTTAAATTACAGCAGTATGAGAAACACTAGGAGGAGGTCCCTGCCCTTGCAGGCTTACAATCTAGAGGGTAGTGGGGAGGAAACACTAGGAGGAGGTCCCTGCCCTTGCGAGCTTACAATCTAGAGGGTAGTGGGGAGGAAACAAAGGGGAAGGAAACACCAGGATTAGTGGGTGAGCCAGTGTGCCTTCAGTGCTGCCTATAGCAAATTATAGGCTTGTCTGAACAGGTGTGTTTTCAGAGTACATTTGAAGGTTTCCAGACTTGTGGCATGATGAACCGGCTGAGGGATAATGAGAGATGATTGCTGATAAAGGCCATAGTTCAGGCTGAGAGCCACAGACACACCATCATGAAATATGAACATAGTAGTGGGTTTAAGATCCTCAGGGGTGGGGCCTAACAGATCTTCTCCTCTGAGGAAAAACACAGAATGTGCCTGAAGAGTGCTATCACTTAATGGGCTTGATTCACAAAGCGGTGCTAACCTACTTAGCATGTCTAAAGTCTTTAGACGTGCTAACCAGGGTGCTAAGTAGGTTAGCACCGGATTTCTCAATCACAAAAACCGGTGCTAACCTACTTAGCACCCTGGTTAGCACGTCTAAAGACTTTAGACAAGCTAAGTAGGTTAGTACCACTTTGTGAATCAAGCCCAATGTATGCAGCAAAGTGTACACCAGACATGCAGCAGTTAGGAGGTCAGTGTTGCGTTGGGTATAATTTACCACATATAACAAATGCAGCAAACGGTCCAGCAGAATGTCGGTTTGATGTAGGGAAATACAGGAGTAAACGTAGCAGCACCAATAGTTAGCGGATCAGGACCACCTCTGGTCCAGCCAGGGGATCATACGATGTGCTGAGGAGATGGTCCCTCCGGGGAGGATGACGCACCAGAAATGTAATCAGCAGATATTGAGAAGGCAGGAAAAGGCTTATAGCGCCTCTGAGCCGGCCCTACACCGCTGGAGGACTTAGTCACTGGATGAAGTGGTGGCATGCACTGGGCCTGTCATGTTAGGGGGAGGAGCCTCCGGGGCCTACTGAATGCTGGACCCTGGAGAGGCCCACCACTGGGGCTGTCCCTAGCTGTCTCATTTCCCTCTTCCAGGGCCGCTGTGTGTAGTGATCAGTGCTCTAGCTGTCTCATTTCCCTCTTCCAGGGCCGCTGTGTGTAGTGATCAGTGCTCTAGCTGTCCCGTTTCCCTCTTCCAGGGCCGCTGTGTGTAGTGATCAGTGCCCTAGCTGTCTCATTTCCCTCTTCCAGGGCCGCTGTGTGTAGTGATCAGTGCTCTAGCTGTCCCGTTTCCCTCTTCCAGGGCCGCTGTGTGTAGTGATCAGTGCCCTAGCTGTCTCATTTCCCTCTTCCAGGGCCGCTGTGTGTAGTGATCAGTGCTCTAGCTGTCCCGTTTCCCTCTTCCAGGGCCGCTGTGTGTAATGATCAGTGATCTAGCTGTCACGTTTCCCTCTTCCAGGGCCGCTGTGTGTAGTGATCAGTGCTCTAGCTGTCCCGTTTCCCTCTTCCAGGGCCGCTGTGTGTAGTGATCAGTGCCCTAGCTGTCTCATTTCCCTCTTCCAGGGCCGCTGTGTGTAGTGATCAGTGCTCTAGCTGTCCCGTTTCCCTCTTCCAGGGCCGCTGTGTGTAGTGATCAGTGCTCTAGCTGTCTCATTTCCCTCTTCCAGGGCCGCTGTGTGTAGTGATCAGTGCTCTAGCTGTCCCGTTTCCCTCTTCCAGGGCCGCTGTGTGTAATGATCAGTGCCCTAGCTGTCACGTTTCCCTCTTCCAGGGCCGCTGTGTGTAGTGATCAGTGCTCTAGCTGTCACGTTTCCCTCTTCCAGGGCCGCTGTGTGTAGTGATCAGTGCTCTAGCTGTCACGTTTCCCTCTTCCAGGGCCGCTGTGTGTAGTGATCAGTGCTCTAGCTGTCACGTTTTCCTCTTCCAGGGCCGCTGTGTGTAGTGATCAGTGATCTAGCTGTCACGTTTCCCTCTTCCAGGGCCGCTGTGTGTAATGATCAGCAATCTAGCTGTCCCGTTTCCCTCTTCCAGGGCCGCTGTGTGTAATGATCAGTACTCTAGCTGTCACGTTTCCCTCTTCCAGGGCCGCTGTGTGTAGTGATCAGTGCTCTAGCTGTCACGTTTCCCTCTTCCAGGGCCGCTGTGTGTAATGATCAGTGCTCTTGCTGTCACGTTTCCCTCTTCCAGGGCCGCTGTGTGTAGTGATCAGTGCTCTAGCTGTCACGTTTCCCTCTTCCAGGGCCGCTGTGTGTAATGATCAGCAATCTAGCTGTCCCGTTTCCCTCTTCCAGGGCCGCTGTGTGTAATGATCAGTACTCTAGCTGTCACGTTTCCCTCTTCCAGGGCCGCTGTGTGTAATGATCAGTACTCTAGCTGTCCCGTTTCCCTCTTCCAGGGCCGCTGTGTGTAATGATCAGTGCTCTAGCTGTCACGTTTCCCTCTTCCAGGGCCGCTGTGTGTAATGATCAGTACTCTAGCTGTCACGTTTCCCTCTTCCAGGGCCGCTGTGTGTAATGATCAGTACTCTAGCTGTCACGTTTCCCTCTTCCAGGGCCGCTGTGTGTAATGATCAGTACTCTAGCTGTCCCGTTTCCCTCTTCCAGGGCCGCTGTGTGTAATGATCAGTGCTCTAGCTGTCACGTTTCCCTCTTCCAGGGCCGCTGTGTGTAGTGATCAGTGCTCTAGCTGTCACGTTTCCCTCTTCCAGGGCCGCTGTGTGTAATGATCAGTACTCTAGCTGTCACGTTTCCCTCTTCCAGGGCCGCTGTGTGTAATGATCAGTACTCTAGCTGTCACGTTTCCCTCTTCCAGGGCCGCTGTGTGTAGTGATCAGTGCTCTAGCTGTCACGTTTCCCTCTTCCAGGGCCGCTGTGTGTAATGATCAGTACTCTAGCTGTCACGTTTCCCTCTTCCAGGGCCGCTGTGTGTAATGATCAGTACTCTAGCTGTCACGTTTCCCTCTTCCAGGGCCGCTGGGTGTAATGATCAGTGCCCTAGCTGTCACGTTTCCCTCTTCCAGGGCCGCTGTGTGTAGTGATCAGTGCCCTAGCTGTCACGTTTCCCTCTTCCAGGGCCGCTGTGTGTAATGATCAGTGCTCTAGCTGTCATGTTTCCCTCTTCCAGGGCCGCTGTGTGTAGTGATCAGTCCTCTAGCTGTCACGTTTCCCTCTTCCAGGGCCGCTGTGTGTAGTGATCAGTGATCTAGCTGTCACGTTTCCCTCTTCCAGGGCCGCTGTGTGTAGTGATCAGTACTCTAGCTGTCACGTTTCCCTCTTCCAGGGCCGCTGTGTGTAATGATCAGTGCCCTAGCTGTCACGTTTCCCTCTTCCAGGGCCGCTGTGTGTAGTGATCAGTGCTCTAGCTGTCACGTTTCCCTCTTCCAGGGCCGCTGTGTGTAGTGATCAGTACTCTAGCTGTCACGTTTCCCTCTTCCAGGGCCGCTGTGTGTAGTGATCAGTACTCTAGCTGTCACGTTTCCCTCTTCCAGGGCCGCTGTGTGTAGTGATCAGTGCTCTAGCTGTCACGTTTCCCTCTTCCAGGGCCGCTGTGTGTAGTGATCAGTGCCCTAGCTGTCACGTTTCCCTCTTCCAGGGCCGCTGTGTGTAGTGATCAGTGCTCTAGCTGTCACGTTTCCCTCTTCCAGGGCCGCTGTGTGTAATGATCAGTGATCTAGCTGTCACGTCTCCCTCTTCCAGGGCCGCTGTGTGTAATGATCAGTGCTCTAGCTGTCACGTTTCCCTCTTCCAGGGCCGCTGTGTGTAGTGATCAGTACTCTAGCTGTCACGTTTCCCTCTTCCAGGGCCGCTGTGTGTAATGATCAGTACTCTAGCTGTCCCGTTTCCCTCTTCCAGGGCCACTGTGTGTAATGATCAGTACTCTAGCTGTCCCGTTTCCCTCTTCCAGGGCCACTGTGTGTAATGATCAGTGATCTAGCTGTCACGTCTCCCTCTTCCAGGGCCGCTGTGTGTAATGATCAGTGCTCTAGCTGTCACGTTTCCCTCTTCCAGGGCCGCTGTGTGTAGTGATCAGTACTCTAGCTGTCACGTTTCCCTCTTCCAGGGCCGCTGTGTGTAATGATCAGTACTCTAGCTGTCACGTTTCCCTCTTCCAGGGCCGCTGTGTGTAATGATCAGTACTCTAGCTGTCACGTTTCCCTCTTCCAGGGCCGCTGTGTGTAATGATCAGTGCTCTAGCTGTCACGTTTCCCTCTTCCAGGGCCGCTGTGTGTAGTGATCAGTGCTCTAGCTGTCACGTTTCCCTCTTCCAGGGCCGCTGTGTGTAATGATCAGTGCTCTAGCTGTCACGTTTCCCTCTTCCAGGGCCGCTGTGTGTAATGATCAGTGATCTAGCTGTCACGTTTCCCTCTTCCAGGGCCGCTGTGTGTAGTGATCAGTGCTCTAGCTGTCCCGTTTCCCTCTTCCAGGGCCGCTGTGTGTAATGATCAGTGCTCTAGCTGTCACGTTTCCCTCTTCCAGGGCCGCTGTGTGTAATGATCAGTGATCTAGCTGTCACGTTTCCCTCTTCCAGGGCCGCTGTGTGTAATGATCAGTGCTCTAGCTGTCACGTTTCCCTCTTCCAGGGCCGCTGTGTGTAATGATCAGTGATCTAGCTGTCACGTTTCCCTCTTCCAGGGCCGCTGTGTGTAGTGATCAGTGCTCTAGCTGTCTCGTTTCCCTCTTCCAGGGCCGCTGTGTGTAATGATCAGTGCTCTAGCTGTCACGTTTCCCTCTTCCAGGGCCGCTGTGTGTAATGATCAGTGCTCTAGCTGTCACATTTCCCTCTTCCAGGGCCGCTGTGTGTAGTGATCAGTGCCCTAGCTGTCACGTTTCCCTCTTCCAGGGCCGCTGTGTGTAGTGATCAGTGCCCTAGCTGTCTCGTTTTCCTCTTCCAGGGCCGCTGTGTGTAGTGATCAGTACTCTAGCTGTCACGTTTCCCTCTTCCAGGGCCGCTTTGTGTAGTGATCAGTGCTCTAGCTGTCACGTTTCCCTCTTCCAGGGCCGCTGTGTGTAGTGATCAGTGCTCTAGCTGTCACGTTTCCCTCTTCCAGGGCCGCTGTGTGTAGTGATCAGTGCCCTAGCTGTCACGTTTCCCTCTTCCAGGGCCGCTGTGTGTAGTGATCAGTACTCTAGCTGTCACGTTTCCCTCTTCCAGGGCCGCTGTGTGTAGTGATCAGTGATCTAGCTGTCACGTTTCCCTCTTCCAGGGCCGCTGTGTGTAATGATCAGTGCTCTAGCTGTCACGTTTCCCTCTTCCAGGGCCGCTGTGTGTAATGATCAGTGCCCTAGCTGTCACGTTTCCCTCTTCCAGGGCCGCTGTGGGTAGTGATCAGTACTCTAGTTGTCACGTTTCCCTCTTCCAGGGCCGCTGTGTGTAGTGATCAGTACTCTAGCTGTCACGTTTCCCTCTTCCAGGGCCGCTGTGTGTAGTGATCAGTGCCCTAGCTGTCACGTTTCCCTCTTCCAGGGCCGCTGTGTGTAGTGATCAGTACTCTTGCTGTCTCGTTTCCCTCTTCCAGGGCCGCTGTGTGTAGTGATCAGTGCCCTAGCTGTCACGTTTCCCTCTTCCAGGGCCGCTGTGTGTAGTGATCAGTGCTCTAGCTGTCACGTTTCCCTCTTCCAGGGCCGCTGTGTGTAGTGATCAGTGCTCTAGCTGTCACGTTTCCCTCTTCCAGGGCCGCTGTGTGTAATGATCAGTGCTCTAGCTGTCACGTTTCCCTCTTCCAGGGCCGCTGTGTGTAATGATCAGTACTCTAGCTGTCACGTTTCCCTCTTCCAGGGCCGCTGTGTGTAATGATCAGTGCTCTAGCTGTCACGTTTCCCTCTTCCAGGGCCGCTGTGTGTAGTGATCAGTGCTCTAGCTGTCACGTTTCCCTCTTCCAGGGCCGCTGTGTGTAATGATCAGTGCCCTAGCTGTCACGTTTCCCTCTTCCAGGGCCGCTGTGTGTAGTGATCAGTGCTCTAGCTGTCACGTTTCCCTCTTCCAGGGCCGCTGTGTGTAGTGATCAGTACTCTAGCTGTCACGTTTCCCTCTTCCAGGGCCGCTGTGTGTAATGATCAGTGCTCTAGCTGTCACGTTTCCCTCTTCCAGGGCCGCTGTGTGTAGTGATCAGTGCTCTAGCTGTCACGTTTCCCTCTTCCAGGGCCGCTGTGTGTAATGATCAGTGATCTAGCTGTCACGTTTCCCTCTTCCAGGGCCGCTGTGTGTAGTGATCAGTGATCTAGCTGTCTCGTTTTCCTCTTCCAGGTCCGCTGTGTGTAGTGATCAGTACTCTAGCTGTCACGTTTCCCTCTTCCAGGGCCGCTGTGTGTAGTGATCAGTACTCTAGCTGTCTCGTTTTCCTCTTCCAGGGCCGCTGTGTGTAGTGATCAGTGCTCTAGCTGTCACGTTTCCCTCTTCCAGGGCCGCTGTGTGTAGTGATCAGTCCTCTAGCTGTCACGTTTCCCTCTTCCAGGGCCGCTGTGTGTAGTGATCAGTGATCTAGCTGTCACGTTTCCCTCTTCCAGGGCCGCTGTGTGTAATGATCAGTGCTCTAGCTGTCACGTTTCCCTCTTCCAGGGCCGCTGTGTGTAGTGATCAGTACTCTAGCTGTCACGTTTCCCTCTTCCAGGGCCGCTGTGTGTAGTGATCAGTCCTCTAGCTGTCACGTTTCCCTCTTCCAGGGCCGCTGTGTGTAGTGATCAGTGATCTAGCTGTCACGTTTCCCTCTTCCAGGGCCGCTGTGTGTAATGATTAGTACTCTAGCTGTCACGTTTCCCTCTTCCAGGGCCGCTGTGTGTAGTGATCAGTGCCCTAGCTGTCACGTTTCCCTCTTCCAGGGCCGCTGTGTGTAGTGATCAGTGCTCTAGCTGTCACGTTTCCCTCTTCCAGGGCCGCTGTGTGTAGTGATCAGTGCCCTAGCTGTCACGTTTCCCTCTTCCAGGGCCGCTGTGTGTAGTGATCAGTGATCTAGCTGTCACGTTTCCCTCTTCCAGGGCCGCTGTGTGTAGTGATCAGTGCCCTAGCTGTCACGTTTCCCTCTTCCAGGGCCGCTGTGTGTAGTGATCAGTGCTCTAGCTGTCACGTTTCCCTCTTCCAGGGCCGCTGTGTGTAGTGATCAGTGCTCTAGCTGTCACGTTTCCCTCTTCCAGGGCCGCTGTGTGTAATGATCAGTGCTCTAGCTGTCACGTTTCCCTCTTCCAGGGCCGCTGTGTGTAATGATCAGTACTCTAGCTGTCACGTTTCCCTCTTCCAGGGCCGCTGTGTGTAATGATCAGTACTCTAGCTGTCACGTTTCCCTCTTCCAGGGCCGCTGTGTGTAATGATCAGTGCTCTAGCTGTCACGTTTCCCTCTTCCAGGGCCTCTGTGTGTAGTGATCAGTGATCTAGCTGTCTCGTTTTCCTCTTCCAGGTCCGCTGTGTGTAGTGATCAGTACTCTAGCTGTCACGTTTCCCTCTTCCAGGGCCGCTGTGTGTAGTGATCAGTACTCTAGCTGTCACGTTTCCCTCTTCCAGGGCCGCTGTGTGTAATGATCAGTGCTCTAGCTGTCACGTTTTCCTCTTCCAGGGCCGCTGTGTGTAATGATCAGTACTCTAGCTGTCACGTTTCCCTCTTCCAGGGCCGCTGTGTGTAATGATCAGTGCTCTAGCTGTCACGTTTCCCTCTTCCAGGGCCGCTGTGTGTAATGATCAGTGCTCTAGCTGTCACGTTTCCCTCTTCCAGGGCCGCTGTGTGTAGTGATCAGTACTCTAGCTGTCACGTTTCCCTCTTCCAGGGCCGCTGTGTGTAATGATCAGTGCCCTAGCTGTCACGTTTCCCTCTTCCAGGGCCGCTGTGTGTAATGATCAGTGCTCTAGCTGTCACGTTTCCCTCTTCCAGGGCCGCTGTGTGTAATGATCAGTGCCCTAGCTGTCACGTGTCCCTCTTCCAGGGCCGCTGTGTGTAATGATCAGTGCTCTAGCTGTCACGTTTCCCTCTTCCAGGGCCGCTGTGTGTAATGATCAGTGCTCTAGCTGTCACGTTTCCCTCTTCCAGGGCCGCTGTGTGTAGTGATCAGTGCTCTAGCTGTCACGTTTCCCTCTTCCAGGGCCGCTGTGTGTAATGATCAGTGCCCTAACTGTCACGTTTCCCTCTTCCAGGGCCGCTGTGTGTAATGATCAGTGCTCTAGCTGTCACGTTTCCCTCTTCCAGGGCCGCTGTGTGTAGTGATCAGTACTCTAGCTGTCACGTTTCCCTCTTCCAGGGCCGCTGTGTGTAATGATCAGTGCCCTAGCTGTCACGTTTCCCTCTTCCAGGGCCGCTGTGTGTAGTGATCAGTACTCTAGCTGTCACGTTTCCCTCTTCCAGGGCCGCTGTGTGTAATGATCAGTACTCTAGCTGTCACGTTTCCCCTTTTCCAGGGCCGCTGTGTGTAGTGATCAGTACTCTAGCTGTCACGTTTCCCTCTTCCAGGGCCGCTGTGTGTAGTGATCAGTGATCTAGCTGTCACGTTTCCCTCTTCCAGGGCCGCTGTGTGTAATGATCAGTGCTCTAGCTGTCACGTTTCCCTCTTCCAGGGCCGCTGTGTGTAGTGATCAGTGCTCTAGCTGTCACGTTTCCCTCTTCCAGGGCCGCTGTGTGTAGTGATCAGTGCTCTAGCTGTCACGTTTCCCTCTTCCAGGGCCGCTGTGTGTAGTGATCAGTGCTCTAGCTGTCACGTTTCCCTCTTCCAGGGCCGCTGTGTGTAGTGATCAGTGCCCTAGCTGTCACGTTTCCCTCTTCCAGGGCCGCTGTGTGTAATGATCAGTGCCCTAGCTGTCACGTTTCCCTCTTCCAGGGCCGCTGTGTGTAATGATCAGTACTCTAGCTGTCACGTTTCCCTCTTCCAGGGCCGCTGTGTGTAGTGATCAGTACTCTAGCTGTCACGTTTCCCTCTTCCAGGGCCGCTGTGTGTAGTGATCAGTGCTCTAGCTGTCACGTTTCCCTCTTCCAGGGCCGCTGTGTGTAATGATCAGTACTCTAGCTGTCACGTTTCCCTCTTCCAGGGCCGCTGTGTGTAGTGATCAGTGCTCTAGCTGTCTCGTTTTCCTCTTCCAGGGCCGCTGTGTGTAGTGATCAGTGCTCTAGCTGTCACGTTTCCCTCTTCCAGGGCCGCTGTGTGTAGTGATCAGTGCTCTAGCTGTCACGTTTCCCTCTTCCAGGGCCGCTGTGTGTAATGATCAGTGCTCTAGCTGTCACGTTTCCCTCTTCCAGGGCCGCTGTGTGTAATGATCAGTGCTCTAGCTGTCACGTTTTCCTCTTCCAGGGCCGCTGTGTGTAGTGATCAGTGCTCTAGCTGTCACGTTTCCCTCTTCCAGGGCCGCTGTGTGTAGTGATCAGTGCTCTAGCTGTCACGTTTCCCTCTTCCAGGGCCGCTGTGTGTAGTGATCAGTGCTCTAGCTGTCACGTTTCCCTCTTCCAGGGCCGCTGTGTGTAATGATCAGTGCTCTAGCTGTCACGTTTCCCTCTTCCAGGGCCGCTGTGTGTAGTGATCAGTGCTCTAGCTGTCACGTTTCCCTCTTCCAGGGCCGCTGTGTGTAATGATCAGTACTCTAGCTGTCACGTTTCCCTCTTCCAGGGCCGCTGTGTGTAGTGATCAGTACTCTAGCTGTCACGTTTCCCTCTTCCAGGGCCGCTGTGTGTAATGATCAGTACTCTAGCTGTCACGTTTCCCTCTTCCAGGGCCGCTGTGTGTAGTGATCAGTCCTCTAGCTGTCACGTTTCCCTCTTCCAGGGCCGCTGTGTGTAGTGATCAGTACTCTAGCTGTCACGTTTCCCTCTTCCAGGGCCGCTGTGTGTAATGATCAGTACTCTAGCTGTCACGTTTCCCTCTTCCAGGGCCGCTGTGTGTAGTGATCAGTACTCTAGCTGTCTCGTTTTCCTCTTCCAGGGCCGCTGTGTGTAGTGATCAGTACTCTAGCTGTCACGTTTCCCTCTTCCAGGGCCGCTGTGTGTAATGATCAGTGCCCTAGCTGTCACGTTTCCCTCTTCCAGGGCCGCTGTGTGTAGTGATCAGTACTCTAGCTGTCACGTTTCCCTCTTCCAGGGCCGCTGTGTGTAATGATCAGTACTCTAGCTGTCACGTTTCCCTCTTCCAGGGCCGCTGTGTGTAGTGATCAGTGATCTAGCTGTCACGTTTCCCTCTTCCAGGGCCGCTGTGTGTAGTGATCAGTGCTCTAGCTGTCACGTTTCCCTCTTCCAGGGCCGCTGTGTGTAGTGATCAGTGCTCTAGCTGTCACGTTTCCCTCTTCCAGGGCCGCTGTGTGTAGTGATCAGTGCTCTAGCTGTCACGTTTCCCTCTTCCAGGGCCGCTGTGTGTAGTGATCAGTGCTCTAGCTGTCACGTTTCCCTCTTCCAGGGCCGCTGTGTGTAGTGATCAGTGCCCTAGCTGTCACGTTTCCCTCTTCCAGGGCCGCTGTGTGTAATGATCAGTGCCCTAGCTGTCACGTTTCCCTCTTCCAGGGCCGCTGTGTGTAATGATCAGTACTCTAGCTGTCACGTTTCCCTCTTCCAGGGCCGCTGTGTGTAGTGATCAGTACTCTAGCTGTCACGTTTCCCTCTTCCAGGGCCGCTGTGTGTAGTGATCAGTGCTCTAGCTGTCACGTTTCCCTCTTCCAGGGCCGCTGTGTGTAATGATCAGTACTCTAGCTGTCACGTTTCCCTCTTCCAGGGCCGCTGTGTGTAGTGATCAGTGCTCTAGCTGTCTCGTTTTCCTCTTCCAGGGCCGCTGTGTGTAGTGATCAGTGCTCTAGCTGTCACGTTTCCCTCTTCCAGGGCCGCTGTGTGTAGTGATCAGTGCTCTAGCTGTCACGTTTCCCTCTTCCAGGGCCGCTGTGTGTAATGATCAGTGCTCTAGCTGTCACGTTTCCCTCTTCCAGGGCCGCTGTGTGTAATGATCAGTGCTCTAGCTGTCACGTTTCCCTCTTCCAGGGCCGCTGTGTGTAGTGATCAGTGCTCTAGCTGTCACGTTTCCCTCTTCCAGGGCCGCTGTGTGTAGTGATCAGTGCTCTAGCTGTCACGTTTCCCTCTTCCAGGGCCGCTGTGTGTAGTGATCAGTGCTCTAGCTGTCACGTTTCCCTCTTCCAGGGCCGCTGTGTGTAATGATCAGTGCTCTAGCTGTCACGTTTCCCTCTTCCAGGGCCGCTGTGTGTAGTGATCAGTGCTCTAGCTGTCACGTTTCCCTCTTCCAGGGCCGCTGTGTGTAATGATCAGTACTCTAGCTGTCACGTTTCCCTCTTCCAGGGCCGCTGTGTGTAGTGATCAGTACTCTAGCTTTCACGTTTCCCTCTTCCAGGGCCGCTGTGTGTAATGATCAGTACTCTAGCTGTCACGTTTCCCTCTTCCAGGGCCGCTGTGTGTAGTGATCAGTCCTCTAGCTGTCACGTTTCCCTCTTCCAGGGCCGCTGTGTGTAGTGATCAGTACTCTAGCTGTCACGTTTCCCTCTTCCAGGGCCGCTGTGTGTAATGATCAGTACTCTAGCTGTCACGTTTCCCTCTTCCAGGGCCGCTGTGTGTAGTGATCAGTACTCTAGCTGTCTCGTTTTCCTCTTCCAGGGCCGCTGTGTGTAGTGATCAGTACTCTAGCTGTCACGTTTCCCTCTTCCAGGGCCGCTGTGTGTAGTGATCAGTCCTCTAGCTGTCACGTTTCCCTCTTCCAGGGCCGCTGTGTGTAGTGATCAGTGCTCTAGCTGTCACGTTTCCCTCTTCCAGGGCCGCTGTGTGTAATGATCAGTGCTCTAGCTGTCACGTTTCCCTCTTCCAGGGCCGCTGTGTGTAATGATCAGTGCCCTAGCTGTCACGTTTCCCTCTTCCAGGGCCGCTGTGTGTAGTGATCAGTGCTCTAGCTGTCACGTTTCCCTCTTCCAGGGCCGCTGTGTGTAATGATCAGTACTCTAGCTGTCACGTTTCCCTCTTCCAGGGCCGCTGTGTGTAGTGATCAGTACTCTAGCTGTCTCGTTTTCCTCTTCCAGGGCCGCTGTGTGTAGTGATCAGTACTCTAGCTGTCACGTTTCCCTCTTCCAGGGCCGCTGTGTGTAATGATCAGTGCCCTAGCTGTCACGTTTCCCTCTTCCAGGGCCGCTGTGTGTAGTGATCAGTACTCTAGCTGTCACGTTTCCCTCTTCCAGGGCCGCTGTGTGTAATGATCAGTACTCTAGCTGTCACGTTTCCCTCTTCCAGGGCCGCTGTGTGTAGTGATCAGTACTCTAGCTGTCACGTTTCCCTCTTCCAGGGCCGCTGTGTGTAGTGATCAGTGATCTAGCTGTCACGTTTCCCTCTTCCAGGGCCGCTGTGTGTAGTGATCAGTGCTCTAGCTGTCACGTTTCCCTCTTCCAGGGCCGCTGTGTGTAGTGATCAGTGCTCTAGCTGTCACGTTTCCCTCTTCCAGGGCCGCTGTGTGTAGTGATCAGTGCTCTAGCTGTCACGTTTCCCTCTTCCAGGGCCGCTGTGTGTAGTGATCAGTGCTCTAGCTGTCACGTTTCCCTCTTCCAGGGCCGCTGTGTGTAGTGATCAGTGCCCTAGCTGTCACGTTTCCCTCTTCCAGGGCCGCTGTGTGTAATGATCAGTGCCCTAGCTGTCACGTTTCCCTCTTCCAGGGCCGCTGTGTGTAATGATCAGTACTCTAGCTGTCACGTTTCCCTCTTCCAGGGCCGCTGTGTGTAGTGATCAGTACTCTAGCTGTCACGTTTCCCTCTTCCAGGGCCGCTGTGTGTAGTGATCAGTGCTCTAGCTGTCACGTTTCCCTCTTCCAGGGCCGCTGTGTGTAATGATCAGTACTCTAGCTGTCACGTTTCCCTCTTCCAGGGCCGCTGTGTGTAGTGATCAGTGCTCTAGCTGTCTCGTTTTCCTCTTCCAGGGCCGCTGTGTGTAGTGATCAGTGCTCTAGCTGTCACGTTTCCCTCTTCCAGGGCCGCTGTGTGTAGTGATCAGTGCTCTAGCTGTCACGTTTCCCTCTTCCAGGGCCGCTGTGTGTAATGATCAGTGCTCTAGCTGTCACGTTTCCCTCTTCCAGGGCCGCTGTGTGTAATGATCAGTGCTCTAGCTGTCACGTTTCCCTCTTCCAGGGCCGCTGTGTGTAGTGATCAGTGCTCTAGCTGTCACGTTTCCCTCTTCCAGGGCCGCTGTGTGTAGTGATCAGTGCTCTAGCTGTCACGTTTCCCTCTTCCAGGGCCGCTGTGTGTAGTGATCAGTGCTCTAGCTGTCACGTTTCCCTCTTCCAGGGCCGCTGTGTGTAATGATCAGTGCTCTAGCTGTCACGTTTCCCTCTTCCAGGGCCGCTGTGTGTAGTGATCAGTGCTCTAGCTGTCACGTTTCCCTCTTCCAGGGCCGCTGTGTGTAATGATCAGTACTCTAGCTGTCACGTTTCCCTCTTCCAGGGCCGCTGTGTGTAGTGATCAGTACTCTAGCTTTCACGTTTCCCTCTTCCAGGGCCGCTGTGTGTAATGATCAGTACTCTAGCTGTCACGTTTCCCTCTTCCAGGGCCGCTGTGTGTAGTGATCAGTCCTCTAGCTGTCACGTTTCCCTCTTCCAGGGCCGCTGTGTGTAGTGATCAGTACTCTAGCTGTCACGTTTCCCTCTTCCAGGGCCGCTGTGTGTAATGATCAGTACTCTAGCTGTCACGTTTCCCTCTTCCAGGGCCGCTGTGTGTAGTGATCAGTACTCTAGCTGTCTCGTTTTCCTCTTCCAGGGCCGCTGTGTGTAGTGATCAGTACTCTAGCTGTCACGTTTCCCTCTTCCAGGGCCGCTGTGTGTAGTGATCAGTCCTCTAGCTGTCACGTTTCCCTCTTCCAGGGCCGCTGTGTGTAGTGATCAGTGCTCTAGCTGTCACGTTTCCCTCTTCCAGGGCCGCTGTGTGTAATGATCAGTGCTCTAGCTGTCACGTTTCCCTCTTCCAGGGCCGCTGTGTGTAATGATCAGTGCCCTAGCTGTCACGTTTCCCTCTTCCAGGGCCGCTGTGTGTAGTGATCAGTGCTCTAGCTGTCACGTTTCCCTCTTCCAGGGCCGCTGTGTGTAATGATCAGTGCTCTAGCTGTCACGTTTCCCTCTTCCAGGTCCTCTGTGTGTAGTGATCAGTGCTCTAGCTGTCACGTTTCCCTCTTCCAGGGCCGCTGTGTGTAATGATCAGTGCCCTAGCTGTCACCTTTCCCTCTTCCAGGGCCGCTGTGTGTAATGATCAGTGCCCTAGCTGTCACGTTTCCCTCTTCCAGGGCCGCTGTGTGTAATGATCAGTGCTCTAGCTGTCACGTTTCCCTCTTCCAGGGCCGCTGTGTGTAATGATCAGTACTCTAGCTGTCTCATTTCCCTCTTCCAGGGCCGCTGTGTGTAATGATCAGTGCCCTAGCTGTCACGTTTCCCTCTTCCAGGGCCGCTGTGTGTAGTGATCAGTGCTCTAGCTGTCACGTTTTCCTCTTCCAGGTCCGCTGTGTGTAATGATCAGTGCCCTAGCTGTCACGTTTCCCTCTTCCAGGGCCGCTGTGTGTAGTGATCAGTGCCCTAGCTGTCACGTTTCCCTCTTCCAGGGCCGCTGTTTGTAGTGATCAGTGATCTAGCTGTCACGTTTCCCTCTTCCAGGGCCGCTGTGTGTAATGATCAGTGCTCTAGCTGTCACGTTTCCCTCTTCCAGGGCCGCTGTGTGTAATGATCAGTGCTCTAGCTGTCACGTTTCCCTCTTCCAGGGCCGCTGTGTGTAGTGATCAGTGCCCTAGCTGTCACGTTTCCCTCTTCCAGGGCCGCTGTGTGTAATGATCAGTGCTCTAGCTGTCACGTTTCCCTCTTCCAGGGCCGCTGTGTGTAATGATCAGTGCTCTAGCTGTCACGTTTCCCTCTTCCAGGGCCGCTGTGTGTAGTGATCAGTGATCTAGCTGTCACGTTTCCCTCTTCCAGGGCCGCTGTGTGTAATGATCAGTGCTCTAGCTGTCACGTTTCCCTCTTCCAGGGCCGCTGTGTGTAATGATCAGTGCCCTAGCTGTCACGTTTCCCTCTTCCAGGGCCGCTGTGTGTAGTGATCAGTGCTCTAGCTGTCACGTTTTCCTCTTCCAGGTCCGCTGTGTGTAATGATCAGTGCCCTAGCTGTCACGTTTCCCTCTTCCAGGGCCGCTGTGTGTAGTGATCAGTGCCCTAGCTGTCACGTTTCCCTCTTCCAGGGCCGCTGTGTGTAGTGATCAGTGATCTAGCTGTCACGTTTCCCTCTTCCAGGGCCGCTGTGTGTAATGATCAGTGCTCTAGCTGTCACGTTTCCCTCTTCCAGGGCCGCTGTGTGTAATGATCAGTGCTCTAGCTGTCACGTTTCCCTCTTCCAGGGCCGCTGTGTGTAGTGATCAGTGCCCTAGCTGTCACGTTTCCCTCTTCCAGGGCCACTGTGTGTAATGATCAGTACTCTAGCTGTCACGTTTCCCTCTTCCAGGGCCGCTGTGTGTAGTGATCAGTGCCCTAGCTGTCACGTTTCCCTCTTCCAGGGCCGCTGTGTGTAGTGATCAGTGCTCTAGCTGTCACGTTTCCCTCTTCCAGGGCCGCTGTGTGTAATGATCAGTGCTCTAGCTGTCACGTTTCCCTCTTCCAGGGCCGCTGTGTGTAGTGATCAGTGCTCTAGCTGTCACGTTTCCCTCTTCCAGGGCCGCTGTGTGTAGTGATCAGTACCCTAGCTGTCACGTTTCCCTCTTCCAGGGCCGCTGTGTGTAGTGATCAGTGATCTAGCTGTCACGTTTCCCTCTTCCAGGGCCGCTGTGTGTAGTGATCAGTGCTCTAGCTGTCACGTTTCCCTCTTCCAGGGCCGCTGTGTGTAGTGATCAGTACTCTAGCTGTCACGTTTCCCTCTTCCAGGGCCGCTGTGTGTAATGATCAGTGCTCTAGCTGTCACGTTTCCCTCTTCCAGGGCCGCTGTGTGTAATGATCAGTGCTCTAGCTGTCACGTTTCCCTCTTCCAGGGCCGCTGTGTGTAGTGATCAGTGCTCTAGCTGTCACGTTTCCCTCTTCCAGGGCCGCTGTGTGTAGTGATCAGTGCTCTAGCTGTCACGTTTCCCTCTTCCAGGGCCGCTGTGTGTAGTGATCAGTGCTCTAGCTGTCACGTTTCCCTCTTCCAGGGCCGCTGTGTGTAATGATCAGTGCTCTAGCTGTCACGTTTCCCTCTTCCAGGGCCGCTGTGTGTAGTGATCAGTACTCTAGCTGTCACGTTTCCCTCTTCCAGGGCCGCTGTGTGTAGTGATCAGTACTCTAGCTGTCACGTTTCCCTCTTCCAGGGCCGCTGTGTGTAATGATCAGTGCTCTAGCTGTCACGTTTCCCTCTTCCAGGGCCGCTGTGTGTAATGATCAGTGCTCTAGCTGTCACGTTTCCCTCTTCCAGGGCCGCTGTGTGTAGTGATCAGTGCTCTAGCTGTCACGTTTCCCTCTTCCAGGGCCGCTGTGTGTAATGATCAGTGCTCTAGCTGTCACGTTTCCCTCTTCCAGGTCCTCTGTGTGTAATGATCAGTGCTCTAGCTGTCACGTTTCCCTCTTCTAGGGCCGCTGTGTGTAGTGATCAGTGCCCTAGCTGTCACGTTTCCCTCTTCCAGGGCCGCTGTGTGTAGTGATCAGTGATCTAGCTGTCACGTTTCCCTCTTCCAGGGCCGCTGTGTGTAGTGATCAGTGCTCTAGCTGCCACGTTTCCCTCTTCCAGGGCCGCTGTGTGTAGTGATCAGTGCTCTAGCTGTCTCGTTTCCCTCTTCCAGGGCCGCTGTGTGTAATGATCAGTGCTTTAGCTGTCACGTTTCCCTCTTCCAGGGCCGCTGTGTGTAGTGATCAGTACTCTAGCTGTCTAGTTTCCCTCTTCCAGGGCCACTGTGTGTAGTGATCAGTGCCCTAGCTGTCTAGTTTCCCTCTTTCAGGGCCACTGTGTGTAGTGATCAGTGCCATAGCTGTCTAGTTTCCCTCTTCCAGGGCCGCTGTGTGTAGTGATCAGTGCTCTAGCTGTCTAGTTTCCCTCTTCCAGGGCCACTGTGTGTAGTGATCAGTGCTCTAGCTGTCACGTTTCACTCTTGCAGGGCCGCTGTGTGTAGTGATCAGTGCCCTAGCTGTCACGTTTCCCTCTTCCAGGGCCGCTGTGTGTAGTGATCAGTGCCCTAGCTGTCACGTTTCCCTCTTCCAGGGCCGCTGTGTGTAGTGATCAGTGCTCTAGCTGTCACGTTTCCCTCTTCCAGGGCCGCTGTGTGTAATGATCAGTGCTCTAGCTGTCACGTTTCCCTCTTCCAGGGCCGCTGTGTGTAATGATCAGTGCTCTAGCTGTCACGTTTCCCTCTTCCAGGGCCGCTGTGTGTGATGATCAGTGCCCTAGCTGTCACGTTTCCCTCTTCCAGGGCCGCTGTGTGTAGTGATCAGTGCCCTAGCTGTCACGTTTCCCTCTTCCAGGGCCGCTGTGTGTAATGATCAGTGCTCTAGCTGTCACGTTTCCCTCTTCCAGGGCCGGTGTGTGTAATGATCAGTGCTCTAGCTGTCACGTTTCCCTCTTCCAGGGCCGCTGTGTGTAGTGATCAGTACCCTAGCTGTCACGTTTCCCTCTTCCAGGGCCGCTGTGTGTAGTGATCAGTGATCTAGCTGTCATGTTTCCCTCTTCCAGGGCCGCTGTGTGTAGTGATCAGTGCCCTAACTTTCACGTTTCCCTCTTCCAGGGCCGCTGTGTGTAGTGATCAGTGCTCTAGCTGTCACGTTTCCCTCTTCCAGGGCCGCTGTGTGTAATGATCAGTGCTCTAGCTGTCACGTTTCCCTCTTCCAGGGCCGCTGTGTGTAATGATCAGTGCCCTAGCTGTCTCGTTTCCCTCTTCCAGGGCCGCTGTGTGTAATGATCAGTGCCCTAGCTGTCACGTTTCCCTCTTCCAGGGCCGGTGTGTGTAATGATCAGTGCCCTAGCTGTCACGTTTCCCTCTTCCAGGGCCGCTGTGTGTAATGATCAGTGCTCTAGCTGTCACGTTTCCCTCTTCCAGGGCCGCTGTGTGTAGTGATCAGTGCTCTAGCTGTCACGTTTCCCTCTTCCAGGGCCGCTGTGTGTAGTGATCAGTGCTCTAGCTGTCACGTTTCCCTCTTCCAGGGCCGCTGTGTGTAGTGATCAGTGCTCTAGCTGTCACGTTTCCCTCTTCCAGGGCCGCTGTGTGTAATGATCAGTGCTCTAGCTGTCACGTTTCCCTCTTCCAGGGCCGCTGTGTGTAGTGATCAGTGCTCTAGCTGTCACGTTTCCCTCTTCCAGGGCCGCTGTGTGTAATGATCAGTGCTCTAGCTGTCACGTTTCCCTCTTCCAGGGCCGCTGTGTGTAGTGATCAGTGCTCTAGCTGTCACGTTTCCCTCTTCCAGGGCCGCTGTGTGTAGTGATCAGTGCTCTAGCTGTCACGTTTCCCTCTTCCAGGGCCGCTGTGTGTAATGATCAGTGCCCTAGCTGTCACGTTTCCCTCTTCCAGGGCCGCTGTGTGTAGTGATCAGTGCTCTAGCTATCACGTTTCCCTCTTCCAGGGCCGCTGTGTGTAATGATCAGTGCTCTAGCTGTCTCGTTTCCCTCTTCCAGGGCCGCTGTGTGTAGTGATCAGTACTCTAGCTGTCACGTTTCCCTCTTCCAGGGCCGCTGTGTGTAGTGATCAGTGCCCTAGCTGTCACGTTTCCCTCTTCCAGGGCCGCTGTGTGTAGTGATCAGTGCCCTAGCTGTCACGTTTCCCTCTTCCAGGGCCGCTGTGTGTAGTGATCAGTGCCCTAGCTGTCACGTTTCCCTCTTCCAGGGCCGCTGTGTGTAGTGATCAGTGCTCTAGCTGTCACGTTTCCCTCTTCCAGGGCCGCTGTGTGTAGTGATCAGTGCCCTAGCTGTCTCGTTTCCCTCTTCCAGGGCCGCTGTGTGTAGTGATCAGTGATCTAGCTGTCCCGTTTCCCTCTTCCAGGGCCGCTGTGTGTAGTGATCAGTGATCTAGCTGTCACGTTTCCCTCTTCCAGGGCCGCTGTGTGTAGTGATCAGTGCCCTAGCTGTCACGTTTCCCTCTTCCAGGGCCGCTGTGTGTAATGATCAGTGCTCTAGCTGTCACGTTTCCCTCTTCCAGGGCCGCTGTGTGTGATGATCAGTGCTCTAGCTGTCACGTTTCCCTCTTCCAGGGCCGCTGTGTGTAATGATCAGTGCCCTAGCTGTCACGTTTCCCTCTTCCAGGGCCGCTGTGTGTAATGATCAGTGCTCTAGCTGTCACGTTTCCCTCTTCCAGGGCCGCTGTGTGTAGTGATCAGTGCTCTAGCTGTCACGTTTCCCTCTTCCAGGGCCGCTGTGTGTAGTGATCAGTGCCCTAGCTGTCACGTTTCCCTCTTCCAGGGCCGCTGTGTGTAGTGATCAGTGCCCTAGCTGTCTCGTTTCCCTCTTCCAGGGCCGCTGTGTGTAGTGATCAGTGCTCTAGCTGTCACGTTTCCCTCTTCCAGGGCCGCTGTGTGTAATGATCAGTGCCCTAGCCTTCACGTTTCCCTCTTCCAGGGCCGCTGTGTGTAATGATCAGTACTCTAGCTGTCACGTTTCCCTCTTCCAGGGCCGCTGTGTGTAGTGATCAGTGCCCTAGCTGTCACGTTTCCCTCTTCCAGGGCCGCTGTGTGTAATGATCAGTACTCTAGCTGTCACGTTTCCCTCTTCCAGGGCCGCTGTGTGTAGTGATCAGTACTCTAGCTGTCACGTTTTCCTCTTCCAGGGCCGCTGTGTGTAGTGATCAGTGCCCTAGCTGTCACGTTTCCCTCTTCCAGGGCCGCTGTGTGTAGTGATCAGTGCTCTAGCTATCACGTTTCCCTCTTCCAGGGCCGCTGTGTGTAATGATCAGTGCTCTAGCTGTCTCGTTTCTCTCTTCCAGGGCCGCTGTGTGTAGTGATCAGTACTCTAGCTGTCACGTTTCCCTCTTCCAGGGCCGCTGTGTGTAGTGATCTGTGCCCTAGCTGTCACGTTTCCCTCTTCCAGGGCCGCTGTGTGTAGTGATCAGTGCCCTAGCTGTCACGTTTCCCTCTTCCAGGGCCGCTGTGTGTAGTGATCAGTGCCCTAGCTGTCACGTTTCCCTCTTCCAGGGCCGCTGTGTGTAGTGATCAGTGCCCTAGCTGTCACGTTTCCCTCTTCCAGGGCCGCTGTGTGTAGTGATCAGTGCCCTAGCTGTCACGTTTTCCTCTTCCAGGGCCGCTGTGTGTAATGATCAGTGCCCTAGCTGCCACGTTTCCCTCTTCCAGGGCCGCTGTGTGTAGTGATCAGTGCCCTAGCTGTCACGTTTCCCTCTTCCAGGGCCGCTGTGTGTAGTGATCAGTGCCCTAGCTGTCACGTTTCCCTCTTCCAGGGCCGCTGTGTGTAATGATCAGTACTCTAGCTGTCACGTTTCCCTCTTCCAGGGCCGCTGTGTGTAATGATCAGTGCTCTAGCTGTCACGTTTCCCTCTTCCAGGGCCGCTGTGTGTAATGATCAGTGCCCTAGCTGTCACGTTTCCCTCTTCCAGGGCCGCTGTGTGTATTGATCAGTGATCTAGCTGTCACTTTTCCCTCTTCCAGGGCCGCTGTGTGTAATGATCAGTGCTCTAGCTGTCATGTTTCCCTCTTCCAGGGCCGCTGTGTGTAGTGATCAGTGATCTAGCTGTCACGTTTCCCTCTTCCAGGGCCACTGTGTGTAATGATCAGTGCTCTAGCTGTCCCGTTTCCCTCTTCCAGGGCCGCTGTGTGTAGTGATCAGTACTCTAGCTGTCACGTTTCCCTCTTCCAGGGCCGCTGTGTGTAATGATCAGTGATCTAGCTGTCACGTTTCCCTCTTCCAGGGCCGCTGTGTGTAGTGATCAGTGATCTAGCTGTCACGTTTCCCTCTTCCAGGGCCGCTGTGTGTAATGATCAGTGCTCTAGCTGTCACGTTTCCCTCTTCCAGGGCCGCTGTGTGTAGTGATCAGTGCCCTAGCTGTCACGTTTCCCTCTTCCAGGGCCGCTGTGTGTAATGATCAGTGCTCTAGCTGTCACGTTTCCCTCTTCCAGGGCCGCTGTGTGTAGTGATCAGTGCCCTAGCTGTCACGTTTCCCTCTTCCAGGGCCGCTGTGTGTAGTGATCAGTGCTCTAGCTGTCACGTTTCCCTCTTCCAGGGCCGCTGTGTGTAGTGATCAGTACTCTAGCTGTCACGTTTTCCTCTTCCAGGGCCGCTGTGTGTAATGATCAGTGCCCTAGCTGTCACGTTTCCCTCTTCCAGGGCCGCTGTGTGTAATGATCAGTGCTCTAGCTGTCACGTTTCCCTCTTCCAGGGCCGCTGTGTGTAGTGATCAGTGCTCTAGCTGTCACGTTTCCCTCTTCCAGGGCCGCTGTGTGTAGTGATCAGTGCTCTAGCTGTCACGTTTCCCTCTTCCAGGGCCGCTGTGTGTAATGATCAGTGCCCTAGCTGTCTCGTTTCCCTCTTCCAGGGCCGCTGTGTGTAGTGATCAGTGCCCTAGCTGTCACGTTTCCCTCTTCCAGGGCCGCTGTGTGTAATGATCAGTGCCCTAGCCTTCACGTTTCCCTCTTCCAGGGCCGCTGTGTGTAATGATCAGTACTCTAGCTGTCACGTTTCCCTCTTCCAGGGCCGCTGTGTGTAGTGATCAGTGCTCTAGCTATCACGTTTCCCTCTTCCAGGGCCGCTGTGTGTAATGATCAGTGCTCTAGCTGTCTCGTTTCCCTCTTCCAGGGCCGCTGTGTGTAATGATCAGTACTCTAGCTGTCACGTTTCCCTCTTCCAGGGCCGCTGTGTGTAATGATCAGTGCTCTAGCTGTCACGTTTCCCTCTTCCAGGGCCGCTGTGTGTAGTGATCAGTGCTCTAGCTGTCACGTTTCCCTCTTCCAGGGCCGCTGTGTGTAATGATCAGTGCTCTAGCTGTCACGTTTCCCTCTTCCAGGGCCGCTGTGTGTAATGATCAGTGCTCTAGCTGTCTCGTTTCCCTCTTCCAGGGCCGCTGTGTGTAGTGATCAGTACTCTAGCTGTCACGTTTCCCTCTTCCAGGGCCGCTGTGTGTAGTGATCTGTGCCCCAGCTGTCACGTTTCCCTCTTCCAGGGCCGCTGTGTGTAGTGATCAGTCCCCTAGCTGTCACGTTTCCCTCTTCCAGGGCCGCTGTGTGTAGTGATCAGTGCCCTAGCTGTCACGTTTCCCTCTTCCAGGGCCGCTGTGTGTAGTGATCAGTGCTCTAGCTGTCACGTTTCCCTCTTCCAGGGCCGCTGTGTGTAGTGATCAGTGCCCTAGCTGTCACGTTTTCCTCTTCCAGGGCCGCTGTGTGTAATGATCAGTGCCCTAGCTGCCACGTTTCCCTCTTCCAGGGCCGCTGTGTGTAGTGATCAGTGCCCTAGCTGTCACGTTTCCCTCTTCCAGGGCCGCTGTGTGTATTGATCAGTGATCTAGCTGTCACGTTTCCCTCTTCCAGGGCCGCTGTGTGTAATGATCAGTGCTCTAGCTGTCATGTTTCCCTCTTCCAGGGCCGCTGTGTGTAGTGATCAGTGATCTAGCTGTCACGTTTCCCTCTTCCAGGGCCACTGTGTGTAATGATCAGTGCTCTAGCTGTCCCGTTTCCCTCTTCCAGGGCCGCTGTGTGTAGTGATCAGTACTCTAGCTGTCACGTTTCCCTCTTCCAGGGCCGCTGTGTGTAATGATCAGTGATCTAGCTGTCACGTTTCCCTCTTCCAGGGCCGCTGTGTGTAATGATCAGTGCTCTAGCTGTCACGTTTCCCTCTTCCAGGGCCGCTGTGTGTAATGATCAGTGCTCTAGCTGTCACGTTTCCCTCTTCCAGGGCCGCTGTGTGTAGTGATCAGTACTCTAGCTGTCACGTTTCCCTCTTCCAGGGCCGCTGTGTGTAATGATCAGTGCCCTAGCTGTCACGTTTCCCTCTTCCAGGGCCGCTGTGTGTAGTGATCAGTGATCTAGCTGTCACGTTTCCCTCTTCCAGGGCCGCTGTGTGTAGTGATCAGTGCCCTAGCTGTCACGTTTCCCTCTTCCAGGGCCGCTGTGTGTAATGATCAGTGCCCTAGCTGTCACGTTTCCCTCTTCCAGGGCCGCTGTGTGTAATGATCAGTACTCTAGCTGTCACGTTTCCCTCTTCCAGGGCCGCTGTGTGTAGTGATCAGTACTCTAGCTGTCACGTTTTCCTCTTCCAGGGCCGCTGTGTGTAGTGATCAGTGCCCTAGCTGTCACGTTTCCCTCTTCCAGGGCCGCTGTGTGTAGTGATCAGTGCCCTAGCTGTCACGTTTCCCTCTTCCAGGGCCGCTGTGTGTAATGATCAGTGCTCTAGCTGTCACGTTTCCCTCTTCCAGGGCCGCTGTGTGTAATGATCAGTACTCTAGCTGTCTCGTTTCCCTCTTCCAGGGCCGCTGTGTGTAGTGATCAGTACTCTATCTGTCACGTTTCCCTCTTCCAGGGCTGCTGTGTGTAATGATCAGTGCTCTAGCTGTCACGTTTCCCTCTTCCAGGGCCGCTGTGTTTAATGATCAGTACTCTAGCTGTCTCGTTTCCCTCTTCCAGGGCCGCTGTGTGTAATGATCAGTGCCCTAGCTGTCACGTTTCCCTCTTCCAGGGCCGCTGTGTGTAGTGATCAGTACTCTAGCTGTCACGTTTCCCTCTTCCAGGGCCGCTGTGTGTAGTGATCAGTGATCTAGCTGTCACGTTTCCCTCTTCCAGGGCCGCTGTGTGTAGTGATCAATACTCTAGCTGTCCCGTTTCCCTCTTCCAGGGCCGCTGTGTGTAATGATCAGTGCTCTAGCTGTCACGTTTCCCTCTTCCAGGGCCGCTGTGTGTAATGATCAGTGCCCTAGCTGTCACGTTTCCCTCTTCCAGGGCCGCTGTGTGTAGTGATCAGTACTCTAGCTGTCACGTTTCCCTCTTCCAGGGCCGCTGTGTGTAGTGATCAGTACTCTAGCTGTCACGTTTCCCTCTTCCAGGGCCGCTGTGTGTAGTGATCAGTGCTCTAGCTGTCACGTTTCCCTCTTCCAGGGCCGCTGTGTGTAGTGATCAGTACTCTAGCTGTCACGTTTCCCTCTTCCAGGGCCACTGTGTGTAGTGATCAATACTCTAGCTGTCCCGTTTCCCTCTTCCAGGGCAGCTGTGTGTAATGATCAGTGCTCTAGCTGTCACGTTTCCCTCTTCCAGGGCCGCTGTGTGTAGTGATCAGTGCCCTAGCTGTCACGTTTCCCTCTTCCAGGGCCGCTGTGTGTAGTGATCAGTGCTCTAGCTGTCACGTTTCCCTCTTCCAGGGCCGCTGTGTGTAGTGATCAGTGCTCTAGCTGTCACGTTTTCCTCTTCCAGGGCCGCTGTGTGTAATGATCAGTGCTCTAGCTGTCACGTTTCCCTCTTCCAGGGCCGCTGTGTGTAGTGATCAGTGCTCTAGCTGTCACGTTTCCCTCTTCCAGGGCCGCTGTGTGTAATGATCAGTGCTCTAGCTGTCTGGTTTCCCTCTTCCAGGGCCGCTGTGTGTAGTGATCAGTGCCCTAGCTGTCACGTTTCCCTCTTCCAGGGCCGCTGTGTGTAATGATCAGTGCCCTAGCTGTCACGTTTCCCTCTTCCAGGGCCGCTGTGTGTAGTGATTAGTACTCTAGCTGTCACGTTTCCCTCTTCCAGGGCCGCTGTGTGTAGTGATCAGTGCTCTAGCTGTCTCGTTTTCCTCTTCCAGGGCCGCTGTGTGTAGTGATCAGTGCTCTAGCTGTCACGTTTACCTCTTCCAGGGCCGCTGTGTGTAATGATTAGTGCTCTAGCTGTCACGTTTCCCTCTTCCAGGGCCGCTGTGTGTAGTGATCAGTGCTCTAGCTGTCACGTTTCCCTCTTCCAGGGCCGCTGTGTGTAGTGATCAGTACTCTAGCTGTCACGTTTCCCTCTTCCAGGGCCGCTGTGTGTAGTGATCAGTGCTCTAGCTGTCACGTTTCCCTCTTCCAGGGCCGCTGTGTGTAATGATCAGTGCTCTAGCTGTCACGTTTCCCTCTTCCAGGGCCGCTGTGTGTAGTGATCAGTGCTCTAGCTGGCACGTTTCCCTCTTCCAGGGCCGCTGTGTGTAATGATCAGTGCTCTAGCTGTCACGTTTCCCTCTTCCAGGGCCGCTGTGTGTAGTGATCAGTGCTCTAGCTGTCACGTTTCCCTCTTCCAGGGCCGCTGTGTGTAGTGATCAGTGATCTAGCTGTCACGTTTCCCTCTTCCAGGGCCGCTGTGTGTAGTGATCAGTGCTCTAGCTGTTACGCTTCCCTCTTCCAGGGCCGCTGTGTGTAGTGATCAGTACTCTAGCTGTCACGTTTTCCTCTTCCAGGGCCGCTGTGTGTAGTGATCAGTGCCCTAGCTGTCACGTTTCCCTCTTCCAGGGCCGCTGTGTGTAGTGATCAGTGCCCTAGCTGTCACGTTTCCCTCTTCCAGGGCCGCTGTGTGTAATGATCAGTGCTCTAGCTGTCACGTTTCCCTCTTCCAGGGCCGCTGTGTGTAATGATCAGTACTCTAGCTGTCTCGTTTCCCTCTTCCAGGGCCACAGTGTGTAGTGATCAGTACTCTATCTGTCACGTTTCCCTCTTCCAGGGCCGCTGTGTGTAATGATCAGTGCTCTAGCTGTCACGTTTCCCTCTTCCAGGGCCGCTGTGTGTAATGATCAGTGCTCTAGCTGTCCCGTTTCCCTCTTCCAGGGCCGCTGTGTGTAGTGATCAGTGCTCTAGCTGTCACGTTTCCCTCTTCCAGGGCCGCTGTGTGTAGTGATCAGTGCTCTAGCTGTCACGTTTCCCTCTTCCAGGGCCGCTGTGTGTAGTGATCAGTGATCTAGCTGTCACGTTTCCCTCTTCCAGGGCCGCTGTGTGTAGTGATCAGTGCCCTAGCTGTCACGTTTCCCTCTTTCAGGGCCGCTGTGTGTAATGATCAGTGCTCTAGCTGTCACGTTTCCCTCTTCCAGGGCCGCTGTGTGTAGTGATCAGTGCTCTAGCTGTCACGTTTCCCTCTTCCAGGGCCGCTGTGTGTAGTGATCAGTGCTCTAGCTGTCACGTTTCCCTCTTCCAGGGCCGCTGTGTGTAGTGATCAGTGATCTAGCTGTCACGTTTCCCTCTTCCAGGGCCGCTGTGTGTAGTGATCAGTGCCCTAGCTGTCACGTTTCCCTCTTCCAGGGCCGCTGTGTGTAGTGATCAGTGCCCTAGCTGTCACGTTTCCCTCTTCCAGGGCCGCTGTGTGTAGTGATCAGTGATCTAGCTGTCACGTTTCCCTCTTCCAGGGCCGCTGTGTGTAGTGATCAGTACTCTAGCTGTCACGTTTCCCTCTTTCAGGGCCGCTGTGTGTAATGATCAGTGCCCTAGCTGTCACGTTTCCCTCTTTCAGGGCCGCTGTGTGTAATGATCAGTACTCTAGCTGTCACGTTTCCCTCTTCCAGGGCCGCTGTGTGTAATGATCAGTGCCCTAGCTGTCACGTTTCCCTCTTCCAGGGCCGCTGTGTGTAGTGATCAGTGCTCTAGCTGTCACGTTTCCCTCTTCCAGGGCCGGTGTGTGTAGTGATCAGTGCTCTAGCTGTCACGTTTCCCTCTTCCAGGGCCGCTGTGTGTAATGATCAGTACTCTTGCTGTCACGTTTCCCTCTTCCAGGGCCGCTGTGTGTAATGATCAGTACTCTAGCTGTCACGTTTCCCTCTTCCAGGGCCGCTGTGTGTAATGATCAGTGCCCTAGCTGCCACGTTTCCCTCTTCCAGGGCCGCTGTGTGTAATGATCAGTGCTCTAGCTGTCACGTTTCCCTCTTCCAGGGCCGCTGTGTGTAATGATCAGTGCTCTAGCTGTCACGTTTCCCTCTTCCAGGGCCGCTGTGTGTAGTGATCAGTGCTCTAGCTGTCACGTTTCACTCTTCCAGGGCCGCTGTGTGTAATGATCAGTGCCCTAGCTGTCACGTTTCCCTCTTCCAGGGCCGCTGTGTGTAATGATCAGTGATCTAGCTGTCACGTTTCCCTCTTCCAGGGCCGCTGTGTGTAATGATCAGTGCTCTAGCTGTCACGTTTCCCTCTTCCAGGGCAGCTGTGTGTAATGATCAGTGCTCTAGCTGTCACGTTTCCCTCTTCCAGGGCCGCTGTGTGTAGTGATCAGTGATCTAGCTGTCACGTTTCCCTCTTCCAGGGCCGCTGTGTGTAATGATCAGTACTCTAGCTGTCACGTTTCCCTCTTCCAGGGCCGCTGTGTGTAGTGATCAGTACTCTAGCTGTCACGTTTCCCTCTTCCAGGGCCGCTGTGTGTAATGATCAGTGCTCTAGCTGTCACGTTTCCCTCTTCCAGGGCCGCTGTGTGTAATGATCAGTGCTCTAGCTGTCACGTTTCCCTCTTCCAGGGCCGCTGTGTGTAGTGATCAGTGCCCTAGCTGTCACGTTTCCCTCTTCCAGGGCCGCTGTGTGTAGTGATCAGTGCTCTAGCTGTCACGTTTCCCTCTTCCAGGGCCGCTGTGTGTAGTGATCAGTGCTCTAGCTGTCACGTTTCCCTCTTCCAGGGCCGCTGTGTGTAGTGATCAGTGCTCTAGCTGTCACGTTTCCCTCTTCCAGGGCCGCTGTGTGTAATGATCAGTGCCCTAGCTGCCACGTTTCCCTCTTCCAGGGCCGCTGTGTGTAATGATCAGTGCTCTAGCTGTCACGTTTCCCTCTTCCAGGGCCGCTGTGTGTAATGATCAGTGCTCTAGCTGTCACGTTTCCCTCTTCCAGGGCCGCTGTGTGTAGTGATCAGTGCTCTAGCTGTCACGTTTCCCTCTTCCAGGGCCGCTGTGTGTAGTGATCAGTACTCTAGCTGTCACGTTTCCCTCTTCCAGGGCCACTGTGTGTAGTGATCAGTACTCTAGCTGTCACGTTTCCCTCTTCCAGGGCCGCTGTGTGTAGTGATCAGTGCTCTAGCTGTCACGTTTCCCTCTTCCAGGGCCGCTGTGTGTAGTGATCAGTGCTCTAGCTGTCACGTTTCCCTCTTCCAGGGCCGCTGTGTGTAGTGATCAGTGCTCTAGCTGTCACGTTTCCCTCTTCCAGGGCCGCTGTGTGTAGTGATCAGTGCTCTAGCTGTCACGTTTCCCTCTTCCAGGGCCGCTGTGTGTAGTGATCAGTGCCCTAGCTGTCACGTTTCCCTCTTCCAGGGCCGCTGTGTGTAATGATCAGTGCCCTAGCTGTCACGTTTCCCTCTTCCAGGGCCGCTGTGTGTAATGATCAGTACTCTAGCTGTCACGTTTCCCTCTTCCAGGGCCGCTGTGTGTAGTGATCAGTACTCTAGCTGTCACGTTTCCCTCTTCCAGGGCCGCTGTGTGTAGTGATCAGTGCTCTAGCTGTCACGTTTCCCTCTTCCAGGGCCGCTGTGTGTAATGATCAGTACTCTAGCTGTCACGTTTCCCTCTTCCAGGGCCGCTGTGTGTAGTGATCAGTGCTCTAGCTGTCTCGTTTTCCTCTTCCAGGGCCGCTGTGTGTAGTGATCAGTGCTCTAGCTGTCACGTTTCCCTCTTCCAGGGCCGCTGTGTGTAGTGATCAGTGCTCTAGCTGTCACGTTTCCCTCTTCCAGGGCCGCTGTGTGTAATGATCAGTGCTCTAGCTGTCACGTTTCCCTCTTCCAGGGCCGCTGTGTGTAATGATCAGTGCTCTAGCTGTCACGTTTCCCTCTTCCAGGGCCGCTGTGTGTAGTGATCAGTGCTCTAGCTGTCACGTTTCCCTCTTCCAGGGCCGCTGTGTGTAGTGATCAGTGCTCTAGCTGTCACGTTTCCCTCTTCCAGGGCCGCTGTGTGTAGTGATCAGTGCTCTAGCTGTCACGTTTCCCTCTTCCAGGGCCGCTGTGTGTAATGATCAGTGCTCTAGCTGTCACGTTTCCCTCTTCCAGGGCCGCTGTGTGTAGTGATCAGTGCTCTAGCTGTCACGTTTCCCTCTTCCAGGGCCGCTGTGTGTAATGATCAGTACTCTAGCTGTCACGTTTCCCTCTTCCAGGGCCGCTGTGTGTAGTGATCAGTACTCTAGCTTTCACGTTTCCCTCTTCCAGGGCCGCTGTGTGTAATGATCAGTACTCTAGCTGTCACGTTTCCCTCTTCCAGGGCTGCTGTGTGTAATGATCAGTGCCCTAGCTTTCACGTTTCCCTCTTCCAGGGCCGCTGTGTGTAATGATCAGTACTCTAGCTGTCACGTTTCCCTCTTCCAGGGCCGCTGTGTGTAATGATCAGTGCCCTAGCTGTCACGTTTCCCTCTTCCAGGGCCGCTGTGTGTAATGATCAGTGCTCTAGCTGTCTCGTTTCCCTCTTCCAGGGCCGCTGTGTGTAGTGATCAGTCCTCTAGCTGTCACGTTTCCCTCTTCCAGGGCCGCTGTGTGTAGTGATCAGTACTCTAGCTGTCACGTTTCCCTCTTCCAGGGCCGCTGTGTGTAATGATCAGTACTCTAGCTGTCACGTTTCCCTCTTCCAGGGCCGCTGTGTGTAGTGATCAGTACTCTAGCTGTCTCGTTTTCCTCTTCCAGGGCCGCTGTGTGTAGTGATCAGTACTCTAGCTGTCACGTTTCCCTCTTCCAGGGCCGCTGTGTGTAGTGATCAGTCCTCTAGCTGTCACGTTTCCCTCTTCCAGGGCCGCTGTGTGTAGTGATCAGTGCTCTAGCTGTCACGTTTCCCTCTTCCAGGGCCGCTGTGTGTAATGATCAGTGCTCTAGCTGTCACGTTTCCCTCTTCCAGGGCCGCTGTGTGTAATGATCAGTGCCCTAGCTGTCACGTTTCCCTCTTCCAGGGCCGCTGTGTGTAGTGATCAGTGCTCTAGCTGTCACGTTTCCCTCTTCCAGGGCCGCTGTGTGTAATGATCAGTGCTCTAGCTGTCACGTTTCCCTCTTCCAGGTCCTCTGTGTGTAGTGATCAGTGCTCTAGCTGTCACGTTTCCCTCTTCCAGGGCCGCTGTGTGTAATGATCAGTGCCCTAGCTGTCACCTTTCCCTCTTCCAGGGCCGCTGTGTGTAATGATCAGTGCCCTAGCTGTCACGTTTCCCTCTTCCAGGGCCGCTGTGTGTAATGATCAGTGCTCTAGCTGTCACGTTTCCCTCTTCCAGGGCCGCTGTGTGTAATGATCAGTACTCTAGCTGTCTCATTTCCCTCTTCCAGGGCCGCTGTGTGTAATGATCAGTGCCCTAGCTGTCACGTTTCCCTCTTCCAGGGCCGCTGTGTGTAGTGATCAGTGCTCTAGCTGTCACGTTTTCCTCTTCCAGGTCCGCTGTGTGTAATGATCAGTGCCCTAGCTGTCACGTTTCCCTCTTCCAGGGCCGCTGTGTGTAGTGATCAGTGCCCTAGCTGTCACGTTTCCCTCTTCCAGGGCCGCTGTTTGTAGTGATCAGTGATCTAGCTGTCACGTTTCCCTCTTCCAGGGCCGCTGTGTGTAATGATCAGTGCTCTAGCTGTCACGTTTCCCTCTTCCAGGGCCGCTGTGTGTAATGATCAGTGCTCTAGCTGTCACGTTTCCCTCTTCCAGGGCCGCTGTGTGTAGTGATCAGTGCCCTAGCTGTCACGTTTCCCTCTTCCAGGGCCGCTGTGTGTAATGATCAGTGCTCTAGCTGTCACGTTTCCCTCTTCCAGGGCCGCTGTGTGTAATGATCAGTGCTCTAGCTGTCACGTTTCCCTCTTCCAGGGCCGCTGTGTGTAGTGATCAGTGATCTAGCTGTCACGTTTCCCTCTTCCAGGGCCGCTGTGTGTAATGATCAGTGCTCTAGCTGTCACGTTTCCCTCTTCCAGGGCCGCTGTGTGTAATGATCAGTGCCCTAGCTGTCACGTTTCCCTCTTCCAGGGCCGCTGTGTGTAGTGATCAGTGCTCTAGCTGTCACGTTTTCCTCTTCCAGGTCCGCTGTGTGTAATGATCAGTGCCCTAGCTGTCACGTTTCCCTCTTCCAGGGCCGCTGTGTGTAGTGATCAGTGCCCTAGCTGTCACGTTTCCCTCTTCCAGGGCCGCTGTGTGTAGTGATCAGTGATCTAGCTGTCACGTTTCCCTCTTCCAGGGCCGCTGTGTGTAATGATCAGTGCTCTAGCTGTCACGTTTCCCTCTTCCAGGGCCGCTGTGTGTAATGATCAGTGCTCTAGCTGTCACGTTTCCCTCTTCCAGGGCCGCTGTGTGTAGTGATCAGTGCCCTAGCTGTCACGTTTCCCTCTTCCAGGGCCACTGTGTGTAATGATCAGTACTCTAGCTGTCACGTTTCCCTCTTCCAGGGCCGCTGTGTGTAGTGATCAGTGCCCTAGCTGTCACGTTTCCCTCTTCCAGGGCCGCTGTGTGTAGTGATCAGTGCTCTAGCTGTCACGTTTCCCTCTTCCAGGGCCGCTGTGTGTAATGATCAGTGCTCTAGCTGTCACGTTTCCCTCTTCCAGGGCCGCTGTGTGTAGTGATCAGTGCTCTAGCTGTCACGTTTCCCTCTTCCAGGGCCGCTGTGTGTAGTGATCAGTACCCTAGCTGTCACGTTTCCCTCTTCCAGGGCCGCTGTGTGTAGTGATCAGTGATCTAGCTGTCACGTTTCCCTCTTCCAGGTCCTCTGTGTGTAATGATCAGTGCTCTAGCTGTCACGTTTCCCTCTTCTAGGGCCGCTGTGTGTAGTGATCAGTGCCCTAGCTGTCACGTTTCCCTCTTCCAGGGCCGCTGTGTGTAATGATCAGTGCTCTAGCTGTCACGTTTCCCTCTTCCAGGGCCGCTGTGTGTAATGATCAGTGCTCTAGCTGTCACGTTTCCCTCTTCCAGGGCCGCTGTGTGTAGTGATCAGTGCTCTAGCTGTCACGTTTCCCTCTTCCAGGGCCGCTGTGTGTAGTGATCAGTGCTCTAGCTGTCACGTTTCCCTCTTCCAGGGCCGCTGTGTGTAGTGATCAGTGCTCTAGCTGTCACGTTTCCCTCTTCCAGGGCCGCTGTGTGTAATGATCAGTGCTCTAGCTGTCACGTTTCCCTCTTCCAGGGCCGCTGTGTGTAGTGATCAGTACTCTAGCTGTCACGTTTCCCTCTTCCAGGGCCGCTGTGTGTAGTGATCAGTACTCTAGCTGTCACGTTTCCCTCTTCCAGGGCCGCTGTGTGTAATGATCAGTGCTCTAGCTGTCACGTTTCCCTCTTCCAGGGCCGCTGTGTGTAATGATCAGTGCTCTAGCTGTCACGTTTCCCTCTTCCAGGGCCGCTGTGTGTAGTGATCAGTGCTCTAGCTGTCACGTTTCCCTCTTCCAGGGCCGCTGTGTGTAATGATCAGTGCTCTAGCTGTCACGTTTCCCTCTTCCAGGTCCTCTGTGTGTAATGATCAGTGCTCTAGCTGTCACGTTTCCCTCTTCTAGGGCCGCTGTGTGTAGTGATCAGTGCCCTAGCTGTCACGTTTCCCTCTTCCAGGGCCGCTGTGTGTAGTGATCAGTGATCTAGCTGTCACGTTTCCCTCTTCCAGGGCCGCTGTGTGTAGTGATCAGTGCTCTAGCTGCCACGTTTCCCTCTTCCAGGGCCGCTGTGTGTAGTGATCAGTGCTCTAGCTGTCTCGTTTCCCTCTTCCAGGGCCGCTGTGTGTAATGATCAGTGCTTTAGCTGTCACGTTTCCCTCTTCCAGGGCCGCTGTGTGTAGTGATCAGTACTCTAGCTGTCTAGTTTCCCTCTTCCAGGGCCACTGTGTGTAGTGATCAGTGCCCTAGCTGTCTAGTTTCCCTCTTTCAGGGCCACTGTGTGTAGTGATCAGTGCCCTAGCTGTCTAGTTTCCCTCTTCCAGGGCCGCTGTGTGTAGTGATCAGTGCTCTAGCTGTCTAGTTTCCCTCTTCCAGGGCCACTGTGTGTAGTGATCAGTGCTCTAGCTGTCACGTTTCCCTCTTGCAGGGCCGCTGTGTGTAGTGATCAGTGCCCTAGCTGTCACGTTTCCCTCTTCCAGGGCCGCTGTGTGTAGTGATCAGTGCCCTAGCTGTCACGTTTCCCTCTTCCAGGGCCGCTGTGTGTAGTGATCAGTGCTCTAGCTGTCACGTTTCCCTCTTCCAGGGCCGCTGTGTGTAATGATCAGTGCTCTAGCTGTCACGTTTCCCTCTTCCAGGGCCGCTGTGTGTAATGATCAGTGCTCTAGCTGTCACGTTTCCCTCTTCCAGGGCCGCTGTGTGTGATGATCAGTGCCCTAGCTGTCACGTTTCCCTCTTCCAGGGCCGCTGTGTGTAGTGATCAGTGCCCTAGCTGTCACGTTTCCCTCTTCCAGGGCCGCTGTGTGTAATGATCAGTGCTCTAGCTGTCACGTTTCCCTCTTCCAGGGCCGGTGTGTGTAATGATCAGTGCTCTAGCTGTCACGTTTCCCTCTTCCAGGGCCGCTGTGTGTAGTGATCAGTACCCTAGCTGTCACGTTTCCCTCTTCCAGGGCCGCTGTGTGTAGTGATCAGTGATCTAGCTGTCATGTTTCCCTCTTCCAGGGCCGCTGTGTGTAGTGATCAGTGCCCTAACTTTCACGTTTCCCTCTTCCAGGGCCGCTGTGTGTAGTGATCAGTGCTCTAGCTGTCACGTTTCCCTCTTCCAGGGCCGCTGTGTGTAATGATCAGTGCTCTAGCTGTCACGTTTCCCTCTTCCAGGGCCGCTGTGTGTAATGATCAGTGCCCTAGCTGTCTCGTTTCCCTCTTCCAGGGCCGCTGTGTGTAATGATCAGTGCCCTAGCTGTCACGTTTCCCTCTTCCAGGGCCGGTGTGTGTAATGATCAGTGCCCTAGCTGTCACGTTTCCCTCTTCCAGGGCCGCTGTGTGTAATGATCAGTGCTCTAGCTGTCACGTTTCCCTCTTCCAGGGCCGCTGTGTGTAGTGATCAGTGCTCTAGCTGTCACGTTTCCCTCTTCCAGGGCCGCTGTGTGTAGTGATCAGTGCTCTAGCTGTCACGTTTCCCTCTTCCAGGGCCGCTGTGTGTAGTGATCAGTGCTCTAGCTGTCACGTTTCCCTCTTCCAGGGCCGCTGTGTGTAATGATCAGTGCTCTAGCTGTCACGTTTCCCTCTTCCAGGGCCGCTGTGTGTAGTGATCAGTGCTCTAGCTGTCACGTTTCCCTCTTCCAGGGCCGCTGTGTGTAATGATCAGTGCTCTAGCTGTCACGTTTCCCTCTTCCAGGGCCGCTGTGTGTAGTGATCAGTGCTCTAGCTGTCACGTTTCCCTCTTCCAGGGCCGCTGTGTGTAGTGATCAGTGCTCTAGCTGTCACGTTTCCCTCTTCCAGGGCCGCTGTGTGTAATGATCAGTGCCCTAGCTGTCACGTTTCCCTCTTCCAGGGCCGCTGTGTGTAGTGATCAGTGCTCTAGCTATCACGTTTCCCTCTTCCAGGGCCGCTGTGTGTAATGATCAGTGCTCTAGCTGTCTCGTTTCCCTCTTCCAGGGCCGCTGTGTGTAGTGATCAGTACTCTAGCTGTCACGTTTCCCTCTTCCAGGGCCGCTGTGTGTAGTGATCAGTGCCCTAGCTGTCACGTTTCCCTCTTCCAGGGCCGCTGTGTGTAGTGATCAGTGCCCTAGCTGTCACGTTTCCCTCTTCCAGGGCCGCTGTGTGTAGTGATCAGTGCCCTAGCTGTCACGTTTCCCTCTTCCAGGGCCGCTGTGTGTAGTGATCAGTGCTCTAGCTGTCACGTTTCCCTCTTCCAGGGCCGCTGTGTGTAGTGATCAGTGCCCTAGCTGTCTCGTTTCCCTCTTCCAGGGCCGCTGTGTGTAGTGATCAGTGATCTAGCTGTCCCGTTTCCCTCTTCCAGGGCCGCTGTGTGTAGTGATCAGTGATCTAGCTGTCACGTTTCCCTCTTCCAGGGCCGCTGTGTGTAGTGATCAGTGCCCTAGCTGTCACGTTTCCCTCTTCCAGGGCCGCTGTGTGTAATGATCAGTGCTCTAGCTGTCACGTTTCCCTCTTCCAGGGCCGCTGTGTGTGATGATCAGTGCTCTAGCTGTCACGTTTCCCTCTTCCAGGGCCGCTGTGTGTAATGATCAGTGCCCTAGCTGTCACGTTTCCCTCTTCCAGGGCCGCTGTGTGTAATGATCAGTGCTCTAGCTGTCACGTTTCCCTCTTCCAGGGCCGCTGTGTGTAGTGATCAGTGCTCTAGCTGTCACGTTTCCCTCTTCCAGGGCCGCTGTGTGTAGTGATCAGTGCCCTAGCTGTCACGTTTCCCTCTTCCAGGGCCGCTGTGTGTAGTGATCAGTGCCCTAGCTGTCTCGTTTCCCTCTTCCAGGGCCGCTGTGTGTAGTGATCAGTGCTCTAGCTGTCACGTTTCCCTCTTCCAGGGCCGCTGTGTGTAATGATCAGTGCCCTAGCCTTCACGTTTCCCTCTTCCAGGGCCGCTGTGTGTAATGATCAGTACTCTAGCTGTCACGTTTCCCTCTTCCAGGGCCGCTGTGTGTAGTGATCAGTGCCCTAGCTGTCACGTTTCCCTCTTCCAGGGCCGCTGTGTGTAATGATCAGTACTCTAGCTGTCACGTTTCCCTCTTCCAGGGCCGCTGTGTGTAGTGATCAGTACTCTAGCTGTCACGTTTTCCTCTTCCAGGGCCGCTGTGTGTAGTGATCAGTGCCCTAGCTGTCACGTTTCCCTCTTCCAGGGCCGCTGTGTGTAGTGATCAGTGCTCTAGCTATCACGTTTCCCTCTTCCAGGGCCGCTGTGTGTAATGATCAGTGCTCTAGCTGTCTCGTTTCTCTCTTCCAGGGCCGCTGTGTGTAGTGATCAGTACTCTAGCTGTCACGTTTCCCTCTTCCAGGGCCGCTGTGTGTAGTGATCTGTGCCCTAGCTGTCACGTTTCCCTCTTCCAGGGCCGCTGTGTGTAGTGATCAGTGCCCTAGCTGTCACGTTTCCCTCTTCCAGGGCCGCTGTGTGTAGTGATCAGTGCCCTAGCTGTCACGTTTCCCTCTTCCAGGGCCGCTGTGTGTAGTGATCAGTGCCCTAGCTGTCACGTTTCCCTCTTCCAGGGCCGCTGTGTGTAGTGATCAGTGCCCTAGCTGTCACGTTTTCCTCTTCCAGGGCCGCTGTGTGTAATGATCAGTGCCCTAGCTGCCACGTTTCCCTCTTCCAGGGCCGCTGTGTGTAGTGATCAGTGCCCTAGCTGTCACGTTTCCCTCTTCCAGGGCCGCTGTGTGTAGTGATCAGTGCCCTAGCTGTCACGTTTCCCTCTTCCAGGGCCGCTGTGTGTAATGATCAGTACTCTAGCTGTCACGTTTCCCTCTTCCAGGGCCGCTGTGTGTAATGATCAGTGCTCTAGCTGTCACGTTTCCCTCTTCCAGGGCCGCTGTGTGTAATGATCAGTGCCCTAGCTGTCACGTTTCCCTCTTCCAGGGCCGCTGTGTGTATTGATCAGTGATCTAGCTGTCACTTTTCCCTCTTCCAGGGCCGCTGTGTGTAATGATCAGTGCTCTAGCTGTCATGTTTCCCTCTTCCAGGGCCGCTGTGTGTAGTGATCAGTGATCTAGCTGTCACGTTTCCCTCTTCCAGGGCCACTGTGTGTAATGATCAGTGCTCTAGCTGTCCCGTTTCCCTCTTCCAGGGCCGCTGTGTGTAGTGATCAGTACTCTAGCTGTCACGTTTCCCTCTTCCAGGGCCGCTGTGTGTAATGATCAGTGATCTAGCTGTCACGTTTCCCTCTTCCAGGGCCGCTGTGTGTAGTGATCAGTGATCTAGCTGTCACGTTTCCCTCTTCCAGGGCCGCTGTGTGTAATGATCAGTGCTCTAGCTGTCACGTTTCCCTCTTCCAGGGCCGCTGTGTGTAGTGATCAGTGCCCTAGCTGTCACGTTTCCCTCTTCCAGGGCCGCTGTGTGTAATGATCAGTGCTCTAGCTGTCACGTTTCCCTCTTCCAGGGCCGCTGTGTGTAGTGATCAGTACTCTAGCTGTCACGTTTCCCTCTTCCAGGGCCGCTGTGTGTAATGATCAGTGCCCTAGCTGTCACGTTTCCCTCTTCCAGGGCCGCTGTGTGTAATGATCAGTGCCCTAGCTGTCACGTTTCCCTCTTCCAGGGCCGCTGTGTGTAATGATCAGTACTCTAGCTGTCACGTTTCCCTCTTCCAGGGCCGCTGTGTGTAGTGATCAGTACTCTAGCTGTCACGTTTTCCTCTTCCAGGGCCGCTGTGTGTAATGATCAGTGCCCTAGCTGTCACGTTTCCCTCTTCCAGGGCCGCTGTGTGTAATGATCAGTGCTCTAGCTGTCACGTTTCCCTCTTCCAGGGCCGCTGTGTGTAGTGATCAGTGCTCTAGCTGTCACGTTTCCCTCTTCCAGGGCCGCTGTGTGTAGTGATCAGTGCTCTAGCTGTCACGTTTCCCTCTTCCAGGGCCGCTGTGTGTAATGATCAGTGCCCTAGCTGTCTCGTTTCCCTCTTCCAGGGCCGCTGTGTGTAGTGATCAGTGCCCTAGCTGTCACGTTTCCCTCTTCCAGGGCCGCTGTGTGTAATGATCAGTGCCCTAGCCTTCACGTTTCCCTCTTCCAGGGCCGCTGTGTGTAATGATCAGTACTCTAGCTGTCACGTTTCCCTCTTCCAGGGCCGCTGTGTGTAGTGATCAGTGCTCTAGCTATCACGTTTCCCTCTTCCAGGGCCGCTGTGTGTAATGATCAGTGCTCTAGCTGTCTCGTTTCCCTCTTCCAGGGCCGCTGTGTGTAATGATCAGTACTCTAGCTGTCACGTTTCCCTCTTCCAGGGCCGCTGTGTGTAATGATCAGTGCTCTAGCTGTCACGTTTCCCTCTTCCAGGGCCGCTGTGTGTAGTGATCAGTGCTCTAGCTGTCACGTTTCCCTCTTCCAGGGCCGCTGTGTGTAATGATCAGTGCTCTAGCTGTCACGTTTCCCTCTTCCAGGGCCGCTGTGTGTAATGATCAGTGCTCTAGCTGTCTCGTTTCCCTCTTCCAGGGCCGCTGTGTGTAGTGATCAGTACTCTAGCTGTCACGTTTCCCTCTTCCAGGGCCGCTGTGTGTAGTGATCTGTGCCCCAGCTGTCACGTTTCCCTCTTCCAGGGCCGCTGTGTGTAGTGATCAGTCCCCTAGCTGTCACGTTTCCCTCTTCCAGGGCCGCTGTGTGTCGTGATCAGTGCCCTAGCTGTCACGTTTCCCTCTTCCAGGGCCGCTGTGTGTAGTGATCAGTGCTCTAGCTGTCACGTTTCCCTCTTCCAGGGCCGCTGTGTGTAGTGATCAGTGCCCTAGCTGTCACGTTTTCCTCTTCCAGGGCCGCTGTGTGTAATGATCAGTGCCCTAGCTGCCACGTTTCCCTCTTCCAGGGCCGCTGTGTGTAGTGATCAGTGCCCTAGCTGTCACGTTTCCCTCTTCCAGGGCCGCTGTGTGTATTGATCAGTGATCTAGCTGTCACGTTTCCCTCTTCCAGGGCCGCTGTGTGTAATGATCAGTGCTCTAGCTGTCATGTTTCCCTCTTCCAGGGCCGCTGTGTGTAGTGATCAGTGATCTAGCTGTCACGTTTCCCTCTTCCAGGGCCACTGTGTGTAATGATCAGTGCTCTAGCTGTCCCGTTTCCCTCTTCCAGGGCCGCTGTGTGTAGTGATCAGTACTCTAGCTGTCACGTTTCCCTCTTCCAGGGCCGCTGTGTGTAATGATCAGTGATCTAGCTGTCACGTTTCCCTCTTCCAGGGCCGCTGTGTGTAATGATCAGTGCTCTAGCTGTCACGTTTCCCTCTTCCAGGGCCGCTGTGTGTAATGATCAGTGCTCTAGCTGTCACGTTTCCCTCTTCCAGGGCCGCTGTGTGTAGTGATCAGTACTCTAGCTGTCACGTTTCCCTCTTCCAGGGCCGCTGTGTGTAATGATCAGTGCCCTAGCTGTCACGTTTCCCTCTTCCAGGGCCGCTGTGTGTAGTGATCAGTGATCTAGCTGTCACGTTTCCCTCTTCCAGGGCCGCTGTGTGTAGTGATCAGTGCCCTAGCTGTCACGTTTCCCTCTTCCAGGGCCGCTGTGTGTAATGATCAGTGCCCTAGCTGTCACGTTTCCCTCTTCCAGGGCCGCTGTGTGTAATGATCAGTACTCTAGCTGTCACGTTTCCCTCTTCCAGGGCCGCTGTGTGTAGTGATCAGTACTCTAGCTGTCACGTTTTCCTCTTCCAGGGCCGCTGTGTGTAGTGATCAGTGCCCTAGCTGTCACGTTTCCCTCTTCCAGGGCCGCTGTGTGTAGTGATCAGTGCCCTAGCTGTCACGTTTCCCTCTTCCAGGGCCGCTGTGTGTAATGATCAGTGCTCTAGCTGTCACGTTTCCCTCTTCCAGGGCCGCTGTGTGTAATGATCAGTACTCTAGCTGTCTCGTTTCCCTCTTCCAGGGCCGCTGTGTGTAGTGATCAGTACTCTATCTGTCACGTTTCCCTCTTCCAGGGCTGCTGTGTGTAATGATCAGTGCTCTAGCTGTCACGTTTCCCTCTTCCAGGGCCGCTGTGTTTAATGATCAGTACTCTAGCTGTCTCGTTTCCCTCTTCCAGGGCCGCTGTGTGTAATGATCAGTGCCCTAGCTGTCACGTTTCCCTCTTCCAGGGCCGCTGTGTGTAGTGATCAGTACTCTAGCTGTCACGTTTCCCTCTTCCAGGGCCGCTGTGTGTAGTGATCAGTGATCTAGCTGTCACGTTTCCCTCTTCCAGGGCCGCTGTGTGTAGTGATCAATACTCTAGCTGTCCCGTTTCCCTCTTCCAGGGCCGCTGTGTGTAATGATCAGTGCTCTAGCTGTCACGTTTCCCTCTTCCAGGGCCGCTGTGTGTAATGATCAGTGCCCTAGCTGTCACGTTTCCCTCTTCCAGGGCCGCTGTGTGTAGTGATCAGTACTCTAGCTGTCACGTTTCCCTCTTCCAGGGCCGCTGTGTGTAGTGATCAGTACTCTAGCTGTCACGTTTCCCTCTTCCAGGGCCGCTGTGTGTAGTGATCAGTGCTCTAGCTGTCACGTTTCCCTCTTCCAGGGCCGCTGTGTGTAGTGATCAGTACTCTAGCTGTCACGTTTCCCTCTTCCAGGGCCACTGTGTGTAGTGATCAATACTCTAGCTGTCCCGTTTCCCTCTTCCAGGGCAGCTGTGTGTAATGATCAGTGCTCTAGCTGTCACGTTTCCCTCTTCCAGGGCCGCTGTGTGTAGTGATCAGTGCCCTAGCTGTCACGTTTCCCTCTTCCAGGGCCGCTGTGTGTAGTGATCAGTGCTCTAGCTGTCACGTTTCCCTCTTCCAGGGCCGCTGTGTGTAGTGATCAGTGCTCTAGCTGTCACGTTTTCCTCTTCCAGGGCCGCTGTGTGTAATGATCAGTGCTCTAGCTGTCACGTTTCCCTCTTCCAGGGCCGCTGTGTGTAGTGATCAGTGCTCTAGCTGTCACGTTTCCCTCTTCCAGGGCCGCTGTGTGTAATGATCAGTGCTCTAGCTGTCTGGTTTCCCTCTTCCAGGGCCGCTGTGTGTAGTGATCAGTGCCCTAGCTGTCACGTTTCCCTCTTCCAGGGCCGCTGTGTGTAATGATCAGTGCCCTAGCTGTCACGTTTCCCTCTTCCAGGGCCGCTGTGTGTAGTGATTAGTACTCTAGCTGTCACGTTTCCCTCTTCCAGGGCCGCTGTGTGTAGTGATCAGTGCTCTAGCTGTCTCGTTTTCCTCTTCCAGGGCCGCTGTGTGTAGTGATCAGTGCTCTAGCTGTCACGTTTACCTCTTCCAGGGCCGCTGTGTGTAATGATTAGTGCTCTAGCTGTCACGTTTCCCTCTTCCAGGGCCGCTGTGTGTAGTGATCAGTGCTCTAGCTGTCACGTTTCCCTCTTCCAGGGCCGCTGTGTGTAGTGATCAGTACTCTAGCTGTCACGTTTCCCTCTTCCAGGGCCGCTGTGTGTAGTGATCAGTGCTCTAGCTGTCACGTTTCCCTCTTCCAGGGCCGCTGTGTGTAATGATCAGTGCTCTAGCTGTCACGTTTCCCTCTTCCAGGGCCGCTGTGTGTAGTGATCAGTGCTCTAGCTGGCACGTTTCCCTCTTCCAGGGCCGCTGTGTGTAATGATCAGTGCTCTAGCTGTCACGTTTCCCTCTTCCAGGGCCGCTGTGTGTAGTGATCAGTGCTCTAGCTGTCACGTTTCCCTCTTCCAGGGCCGCTGTGTGTAGTGATCAGTGATCTAGCTGTCACGTTTCCCTCTTCCAGGGCCGCTGTGTGTAGTGATCAGTGCTCTAGCTGTTACGCTTCCCTCTTCCAGGGCCGCTGTGTGTAGTGATCAGTACTCTAGCTGTCACGTTTTCCTCTTCCAGGGCCGCTGTGTGTAGTGATCAGTGCCCTAGCTGTCACGTTTCCCTCTTCCAGGGCCGCTGTGTGTAGTGATCAGTGCCCTAGCTGTCACGTTTCCCTCTTCCAGGGCCGCTGTGTGTAATGATCAGTGCTCTAGCTGTCACGTTTCCCTCTTCCAGGGCCGCTGTGTGTAATGATCAGTACTCTAGCTGTCTCGTTTCCCTCTTCCAGGGCCACAGTGTGTAGTGATCAGTACTCTATCTGTCACGTTTCCCTCTTCCAGGGCCGCTGTGTGTAATGATCAGTGCTCTAGCTGTCACGTTTCCCTCTTCCAGGGCCGCTGTGTGTAATGATCAGTGCTCTAGCTGTCCCGTTTCCCTCTTCCAGGGCCGCTGTGTGTAGTGATCAGTGCTCTAGCTGTCACGTTTCCCTCTTCCAGGGCCGCTGTGTGTAGTGATCAGTGCTCTAGCTGTCACGTTTCCCTCTTCCAGGGCCGCTGTGTGTAGTGATCAGTGATCTAGCTGTCACGTTTCCCTCTTCCAGGGCCGCTGTGTGTAGTGATCAGTGCCCTAGCTGTCACGTTTCCCTCTTTCAGGGCCGCTGTGTGTAATGATCAGTGCTCTAGCTGTCACGTTTCCCTCTTCCAGGGCCGCTGTGTGTAGTGATCAGTGCTCTAGCTGTCACGTTTCCCTCTTCCAGGGCCGCTGTGTGTAGTGATCAGTGCTCTAGCTGTCACGTTTCCCTCTTCCAGGGCCGCTGTGTGTAGTGATCAGTGATCTAGCTGTCACGTTTCCCTCTTCCAGGGCCGCTGTGTGTAGTGATCAGTGCCCTAGCTGTCACGTTTCCCTCTTCCAGGGCCGCTGTGTGTAGTGATCAGTGCCCTAGCTGTCACGTTTCCCTCTTCCAGGGCCGCTGTGTGTAGTGATCAGTGATCTAGCTGTCACGTTTCCCTCTTCCAGGGCCGCTGTGTGTAGTGATCAGTACTCTAGCTGTCACGTTTCCCTCTTTCAGGGCCGCTGTGTGTAATGATCAGTGCCCTAGCTGTCACGTTTCCCTCTTTCAGGGCCGCTGTGTGTAATGATCAGTACTCTAGCTGTCACGTTTCCCTCTTCCAGGGCCGCTGTGTGTAATGATCAGTGCCCTAGCTGTCACGTTTCCCTCTTCCAGGGCCGCTGTGTGTAGTGATCAGTGCTCTAGCTGTCACGTTTCCCTCTTCCAGGGCCGGTGTGTGTAGTGATCAGTGCTCTAGCTGTCACGTTTCCCTCTTCCAGGGCCGCTGTGTGTAATGATCAGTACTCTTGCTGTCACGTTTCCCTCTTCCAGGGCCGCTGTGTGTAATGATCAGTACTCTAGCTGTCACGTTTCCCTCTTCCAGGGCCGCTGTGTGTAATGATCAGTGCCCTAGCTGCCACGTTTCCCTCTTCCAGGGCCGCTGTGTGTAATGATCAGTGCTCTAGCTGTCACGTTTCCCTCTTCCAGGGCCGCTGTGTGTAATGATCAGTGCTCTAGCTGTCACGTTTCCCTCTTCCAGGGCCGCTGTGTGTAGTGATCAGTGCTCTAGCTGTCACGTTTCACTCTTCCAGGGCCGCTGTGTGTAATGATCAGTGCCCTAGCTGTCACGTTTCCCTCTTCCAGGGCCGCTGTGTGTAATGATCAGTGATCTAGCTGTCACGTTTCCCTCTTCCAGGGCCGCTGTGTGTAATGATCAGTGCTCTAGCTGTCACGTTTCCCTCTTCCAGGGCAGCTGTGTGTAATGATCAGTGCTCTAGCTGTCACGTTTCCCTCTTCCAGGGCCGCTGTGTGTAGTGATCAGTGATCTAGCTGTCACGTTTCCCTCTTCCAGGGCCGCTGTGTGTAATGATCAGTACTCTAGCTGTCACGTTTCCCTCTTCCAGGGCCGCTGTGTGTAGTGATCAGTACTCTAGCTGTCACGTTTCCCTCTTCCAGGGCCGCTGTGTGTAGTGATCAGTGATCTAGCTGTCACGTTTCCCTCTTCCAGGGCCGCTGTGTGTAATGATCAGTACTCTAGCTGTCACGTTTCCCTCTTCCAGGGCCGCTGTGTGTAGTGATCAGTACTCTAGCTGTCACGTTTCCCTCTTCCAGGGCCGCTGTGTGTAGTGATCAGTACTCTAGCTGTCACGTTTCCCTCTTCCAGGGCCGCTGTGTGTAGTGATCAGTACTCTAGCTGTCACGTTTCCCTCTTCCAGGGCCGCTGTGTGTAATGATCAGTGCTCTAGCTGTCACGTTTCCCTCTTCCAGGGCCGCTGTGTGTAATGATCAGTGCTCTAGCTGTCACGTTTCCCTCTTCCAGGGCCGCTGTGTGTAGTGATCAGTGCCCTAGCTGTCACGTTTCCCTCTTCCAGGGCCGCTGTGTGTAGTGATCAGTACTCTAGCTGTCACGTTTCCCTCTTCCAGGGCCGCTGTGTGTAGTGATCAGTACTCTAGCTGTCACGTTTCCCTCTTCCAGGGCCGCTGTGTGTAGTGATCAGTGATCTAGCTGTCACGTTTCCCTCTTCCAGGGCCGCTGTGTGTAGTGATCAGTGCTCTAGCTGTCACGTTTCCCTCTTCCAGGGCCGCTGTGTGTAATGATCAGTGCCCTAGCTGTCACGTTTCCCTCTTCCAGGGCCGCTGTGTGTAGTGATCAGTGCTCTAGCTGTCACGTTTCCCTCTTCCAGGGCCGCTGTGTGTAATGATCAGTGCTCTAGCTGTCACGTTTCCCTCTTCCAGGGCCGCTGTGTGTAATGATCAGTGCTCTAGCTGTCACGTTTCCCTCTTCCAGGGCCGCTGTGTGTAATGATCAGTGCCCTAGCTGTCACGTTTCCCTCTTCCAGGTCCGCTGTGTGTTATTATCAGTACTCTAGCTGTCACGTTTCCCTCTTCCAGGGCCGCTGTGTGTAATGATCAGTGCTCTAGCTGTCACGTTTCCCTCTTCCAGGGCCGCTGTGTGTAATGATCAGTACTCTAGCTGTCACGTTTCCCTCTTCCAGGGCCGCTGTGTGTAGTGATCAGTGCTCTAGCTGTCACGTTTCCCTCTTCCAGGGCCGCTGTGTGTAGTGATCAGTGCTCTAGCTGTCACGTTTCCCTCTTCCAGGGCCGCTGTGTGTAGTGATCAGTGCTCTAGCTGTCACGTTTCCCTCTTCCAGGGCCGCTGTGTGTAATGATCAGTGCTCTAGCTGTCACGTTTCCCTCTTCCAGGGCCGCTGTGTGTAGTGATCAGTGCTCTAGCTGTCACGTTTCCCTCTTCCAGGGCCGCTGTGTGTAGTGATCAGTCCTCTAGCTGTCTCGTTTCCCTCTTCCAGGGCCGCTGTGTGTAGTGATCAGTGCCCTAGCTGTCTCATTTCCCTCTTCCAGGGCCGCTGTGTGTAGTGATCAGTACTCTAGCTGTCACGTTTCTCTCTTCCAGGGCCGCTGTGTGTAGTGATCAGTACCCTAGCTGTCCCGTTTCCCTCTTCCAGGGCCGCTGTGTGTAGTGATCAGTGATCTAGCTGTCACGTTTCCCTCTTCCAGGGCCGCTGTGTGTAATGATCAGTGCTCTAGCTGTCACGTTTCCCTCTTCCAGGGCCGCTGTGTGTAGTGATCAGTGCTCTAGCTGTCACGTTTCCCTCTTCCAGGGCCTCTGTGTGTAGTGATCAGTGCTCTAGCTGTCACGTTTCCCTCTTCCAGGGCCGCTGTGTGTAATGATCAGTGCCCTAACTGTCACGTTTCCCTCTTCCAGGGCCGCTGTGTGTAGTGATCAGTACTCTAGCTGTCACGTTTCCCTCTTCCAGGGCCGCTGTGTGTAATGATCAGTGCTCTAGCTGTCTTGTCTTCCTCTTCCAGGTCCGCTGGGCTGCGCTCTCGCCGTACGATTTGGCTCTCGTCTGGTTGTTATGTGTGGAGGTCTTCTGTCTTCTGTTGGCTTGTTTGCTGCATCCTTCTCCACCAGCCTCTACCAGCTGTACCTGAGCATTGGAGGCTTGTCAGGTAAGGACTATCTGAGTGACCGCAGGAGGGGTGGAGCTGAGAGATCATAGCCCCTTTTGTCTGTGTCACCCTGTAGGAGGAGGGGCCAGCTGTGAACCTCCCTGGCGGTAAGGCTAAGCTACACTTGGGCTAGTCGCCACAGGGGATCACATGGTCCCGGGAGGTTTTTTACTTAATAAAAATGGTTGTATTTTGTTAAGCTAGCATTTCGCTAGCTAACCATGTGGCCCAAGTCCCTCCGGCCCCAACCGATTGCCGCCGTTTTACGTACCCCCGGGATCCCGCGATGGTGCAGCCTCCCAATCAGCTCCAGACTTCGCTATGGGGAGGATAGGGACTGCGCATGCCGTCATGTCCGATCATCGCTCATTGGTGAAGCTGCGGCTCTCGCAGAATCGCGGACGGGTAAATGTTGCCGGCGTCGATCGGGGGGGGGGGGGTCAGAGAGGTGCTGGGGGACATAGTTAGCTAGCGAAGTGCTAGCTCACAAATAAAAAAACACATTTTATTTAAAAACAAATCCCTCCCGCGGACACAGCCACTGAAAGTGTGTACCGCCAGGAGGGTTACCTCACTTCTGTCTGTGTCACCTTTCAGGAGGAGGGGCAGGCTGGTAACTCCTCCCTTCTTTCTGTGTCACCCTGCAGGAGGAGGGGCAGACTGGTAACTCCTCCCTTCTGTCTGTGTCATCCTGCAGGAGGAGGGGCAGACTGGTAACTCCTCCCTCCTGTCTGTGTCACCCTGCAGGAGGAGGGGCAGACTGGTAACTCCTCCCTTCTGTCTGTGTCATCCTGCAGGAGGAGGGGCAGACTGGTAACTCCTCCCTTCTGTCTGTTTCACCCTGCAGAAGGAGGGGCAGGCTTGCAGCTCCATTCTGTCTGTGTCACCCTGCAGGAGGAGGGGCAGACTGGTAACTCCTCCCTACTGTCTGTGTCATCCTGCAGGAGGAGGGGCAGACTGGTAACTCCTCCCTTCTGTCTGTGTCACCCTGCAGGAGGAGGGGCAGGCTGGCAGCTCCCTTCTGTCTGTGTCACCCTGCAGGAGGAGGGGCAGGCTGGTAACTCCTCCCTTCAGTCTGTGTCACCCTGCAGGAGGAGGAGCAGACTAGTAACTCCTCCCTTCTGTCTGTGTCACCCTGCAGGAGGAGGGGCAGGCTTGCAGCTCCCGTCTGTCTGTGTCGCCCTGCAGGAGGAGGGGCAGACTGGTAACTCCTCCCTTCTGTCTGTATCATCCTGCAGGAGGAGGGGCAGACTGGTAACTCCTCCCTTCTGTCTGTGTCACCCTGCAGGAGGAGGGGCAGACTGGTAACTCCTCCCTTCTGTCTGTGTCACCCTGCAGGAGGAGGGGCAGACTGGTAACTCCTCCCTTCTGTCTGTGTCACCCTGCAGGAGGAGGGGCAGGCTGGCAGCTCCATTCTGTCTGTGTCACCCTGCAGGAGAAGGGGCAGGCTGGTAACGCCTCCCTTCGGTCTGTGTCACCCTGCAGGAGGAGGGGCAGACTGGTAACTCCTCCCTTCTGACTGTGTCACCCTGCTGGAGGAGGGGCAGACTGGTAACTCCCTTCTGTGTGAGTCAACCTGCAGTAAGAGGGGCAGAGTGATAGCTCCTCCCTTCTCTGTGAGTCACCCTGCAGTAGGAGGGGCAGAGTGATAGCTCCTTCCATCTGTCTGTGTCCCCTTTACAGTAGGAGGGGCAGACAGATAGCTCCTCCCATCTGTCTGTGTCCCCTTTGCAGTAGGAGGGGCAGAGTGATAGCTCCTCCCATTTGTCTGTGTCCCCTTTTGCAGTAGGAGGGGCAGAGTGATAGCTCCTCCCATCTGTCTGTGTCCCCTTTGCAGTAGGAGGGGCAGAGTGATAGCTCCTCCCATCTGTCTGTGTCCCCTTTACAGTAGGAGGGGCAGAGTGATAGCTCCTCCCATCTGTCTGTGTCCCCTTTGCAGTAGGAGGGCAGAGTGATAGCTCCTCCCATCTGTCTGTGTCCCCTTTGCAGTAGGAGGGGCAGAGTGATAACACCTCCCATCTGTCTGTGTCCCCTTTGCAGTAGGAGGGGCAGAGTGATAGCTCCTCCCATCTGTCTGTGTCCCCTTTGAAGTAGGAGTGGCAGAGTGATAGCTCCTCCCATCTGTCTGTGTCCCCCTTGCAGTAGGAGGGGCAGAGTGATATCTCCTCCCTTCTCTCTGTGATTCACCCTGCAGTAGGAGGGGCAGAGTGATAGCTCCTCCCATCTGTCTGTGTCCCCTTTACAGTAGGTTGGGCAGACAGATAGCTCCTCCCATCTGTCTGTGTAGGCTGGGCAGACAGATAGCTCCTCCCATCTGTCTGTGTCCCCTTTACAGTAGGAGAGGCAGAGTGATTGCTCCTCCCATCTGTCTTTGTCCCCTTTACAGTAGGAGAGGCAGAGTGATAGCTCCTCCCATCTGTCTGTGTCCCCTTTACAGTAGGAGAGGCAGAGTGATATCTCCTCCCATCTGTCTGTGTCCCCTTTTCAGTAGGAGAGGCAGAGTGATAGCTCCTCCCATCTGTCTGTGTCCTCTTTACAGTAGGACGGGCAGAGTGATAGCCCCTCCCATCTGTCTGTGTCCCCTTTGCCGAAGAAGATGCAGACTGATAGCTTCTCCCTTCTCTGTGAGTCTCACTGCAGTAGGAGGAGCAGTGTTGTAGCTCCTCCCTTCTCACTGTAAGTCACCCTGCAGTAGGAGGAGCAGAGTGATAGCTCCTCCTTTCTCTCTGTGGGTCACCCTGCAGTAGGAAGAGCAGAGTGATAGCTCCTCCCTTCTCTGTGAGTCACCCTGCATTAGGAGGGGCAGAGTGGTAGCCTCTCCCTTCTGTCTGTAAGTCACCCTGCAGTAGGAGGAGCAGAGTGATAGCCCCTCCCTTCTCTCTGTAAGTCACCCTGCAGTAGGAGGAGTAGAGTGATAGCCCCTCTCTTCTCTCTGTAAGTCACCCTGCAGTAGGAGGAGCAGAGTAATAGCTCCTCCCTTCTCTCTGTGTTACCCTGCAATAGGAGGGGCAGAGTGGTAGCCCCTCCCTTCTCTCTGTAAGTCACCCTGCAGTAGGAGAAGTAGAGTGATAGCCCCTCTCTCCTCTCTGTAAGTCACCCTGCAGTAGGAGGAGCAGAGTAATAGCTCCTCCCTTCTCTCTGTGTTACCCTGCAGTAGGAGGAGCAGAGTGATAGCCCCTCCCTTCTCTCTGTGTAGGAGTGGCAGAGTGATAGCTCCTCCCTTCTCTCTGTGTAGGAGGAGCAGAGTGATAGCCCCTCCCTTCTCTATGTGTAGGAGGGGCAGAGTGATAGCTCCTCCCTTCTCTCTGTGTAGGAGGAGCAGAGTGATAGCTCCTCCCTTCTCTCTGTGTAGGAGGGGCAGAGTGATAGCTCCTCCCTTCTCTCTGAGTAGGAGGGGCAGATTGATAGCTCCTCCCTTCTCTCTGTGTAGGAGGGGCAGAGTTGTAGCTTCGTTCCCTGTAGTGCTGTATAGCGTGTAACATTGTATGAATGGATGACAGTGGATAACCTTGTGTCTTTTGTTTGTGCAGGTCTGGGATGGGCGCTGATATTCTCCCCCTCTATGGCTGCAGTAGGAGGGGCAGAGTGATAGCTCCTCCCTTCTCTCTGTGAAGGAGGGGCAGAGTGGTAGCTCCTCCCTTCTCTCTGTGTGGGAGGGGCAGAGTGATAGCTCCTCCCTTCTCTCTGTGTAGGAGGAGCAGAGTGATAGTTCCTCCCCTCTCTCTGTGTAGGAGGGGCAGAGTGATAGCTCCTCCCTTCTCTCTGTGTAGGAGGAGCAGAGTGATAGGTCCTCCCTTCTCTCTGTGTAGGAGAGGCAGAGTGATAGCTCCTCCCTTCTCTCTGTGTAGGAGGGGCAGAGTGATAGCTCCTCCCTTCTCTCTGTGTAGGAGAGGCAGAGTGATAGCTCCTCCCTTCTCTCTGTGTAGGAGGGGCAGAGTGATAGCTCCTCCCTTCTCTCTGTGTAGGAGGAGCAGAGTGATAGCTCCTCCCTTCTCTCTGTGTAGGAGGGGCAGAGTGATAGCTCCTCCCTTCTCTCTGTGTAGGAGGGGCAGAGTGATAGCTCCTCCCTTCTCTCTGTGTAGGAGGAGCAGAGTGGTAGCTCCTCCCTTCTCTCTGTGTAGGAGGAGCAGAGTGGTAGCTCCTCCCTTCTCTCTGTGTAGGAGGGGCAGAGTGGTAGCTCCTCCCTTCTCTCTGTGTGGGAGGGGCAGAGTGGTAGTTCCTCCCTTCTCTCTGTGTAGGAGGTGCAGAGTGATAGCTCCTCCCTTCTCTCTGTGTAGGAGGGGCAGAGTTGTAGCTTCGTTCCCTGTAGTGCTGTATAGCGTGTAACATTGTATAAATGGATGACAGTGGATAACCTTGTGTCTCTTGTTTGTGCAGGTCTGGGATGGGCGCTGATATTCTCCCCCTCTATGGCTGCAGTGACCTGCTATTTCTCCCACCGCCGCTCCCTGGCCACAGGCTTTGTCTTGACGGGTGCTGGTGTGTTCTCCTTCGCCCTGACGCCTCTTGTGCAGTACCTGGTGGAGATGTACTCCTGGCGGGGGGCCATGCTGCTGCTGTCTGGCGTGCTGCTTCATTCTGTGCCTTGTGGAGCTCTGCTGAGGACCGCCTCTAATGACCCTCCCCCCACCCCGCAGCAGCGCTCCTTCCTGTGGGGGTGGGAACTGCTGTGCAATGGGCCATTCCTGCGGTACTGTCTGGCCATCACCTTGATCAATGCTGCTTACTTTGTGCCCTTTGCCCATCTGGTGACCCACATGCGGGCGAGAGGAGCCACGGAGCGCCAGGCTGCGTTTCTGATGTCCCTCGTAGGCGTGGCTGACGTTGGTGGGCGCCTTTTCGCCGGATGGCTATCAGATCTCAACCCAAAGTGCACATTGCTTTTCCTCAGTATGTGGACGGGAGCTACAGCTTTGGTCCTGGGACTCCTCCCCCTGGCGGGTAGTGAGGTGGAGATGGGCGTGGCTGCAGTTGGCTTTGGATTTTGTGCTGGAGCTCTGACTCCTGGGGTTTTCTCTGGCCTGACCTGGGTAGTGGAAAAAGACAAAGTTCTTCCTGCTCTGGGATTGCTGCAGATGCTGGAGAGTGTGGGGGGACTGCTGGGACCACCCATATCAGGTAATCCACTAACAAGGCATGGGGAGGGGGGAGATTCTAGGGGTCTGGAAAATTAATGAGGTGTTCTGGAGGTTAAGTGGGGGTTCTGGAGGAGATAGTGATGGTTCTGGAGGTTCAGTGAGGGATCAGGAGGAGATAGTGATGGTTCTGGAGGTTCAGTGAGGGGTCTAGAGGAGGTTTAGTGATGGTTCTGGAGGTTCAGTGAGGGATCTGGAGGAGATAGTGATGGTTCTGGAGGTTCAGTGAGGGGTCTAGAGGAGGTTTAGTGATGATTCTGGAGGGTTAGTGAGGGGTCTAGAGGAGGTTCAGTAAGGGATCTGGAGAAGATAGTGATGGTTCTGGAGGTTCAGTGAGGGATCTGGAGGAGATAGTGATGGTTCTGGAGGTTCAGTGAGGGGTCTAGAGGAGGTTTAGTGATGGTTCTGGAGGTTCAGTGAGGGATCTGGAGGAGATAGTGATGGTTCTGGAGGTACAGTGAGGGGTCTAGAGGAGGTTTAGTGATGGTTCTGGAGGATCAGTGAGGGATCTGGAGGAGATAGTGATGGTTCTGGAGGTTCAGTGAGTGGTATAGATTAGGTTTAGTGATGGTTCTGGAGGTTCAGTGAGGGGTCTAGAGGAGGTTTAGTGATGGTTCTGGTGGTTCAGTGAGGGGTCTAGAGGAGGTTTAGTGATGGTTCTGGAGGTTCAGTGAGGGGTCTAGAGGAGGTTTAGTGATGGTTCTAGAGGTTCAGTGAGGGAGCTGGAGGAGATAGTGATGGTTCTGGATATTCAGTGAGGGGTCTAGAGGAGGTTTAGTGATGGTTCTGGAGGTTCAGTGAGGGATCTGGGGGAGATAGTGATGGTTTTGGAGGTTCAGTGAGGGGTCTAGAGGAGATATGGTTGGTTCTGGAGGTTCAGTGAGGGATCTGGGGGAGATAGTGATGGTTCTGGAGGTTCAGTGAGGGGTCTAGAGGAGGTTTAGTGATAGTTCTGGAGGTTCAGTGAGGGATCTGGAGGAGATAGTGATGGTTCTGGGGGTTCAGTGAGGGATCTGGAGGAGATAGTGATGGTTCTGGAGGTTCAGTGAGGGATCTGGAGGAGATAGTGATGGTTCTGGAGGTTCAGTGAGGGATCTGGAGGAGATAGTGATGGTTCTGGAGGTTCAGTGAGGGATCTGGAGGAGATAGTGATAGTTCTGGAGGTTCAGTGGGGGATCTGGCGGAGATAGTGATGGTTCTGGAGGTTCAGTGAGGGATCTGGAGGAGATAGTGATGGTTCTGGAGGTTCAGTGAGGGATCTAGAGGAGATAGTGATGGTTCTGGAGGTTCAGTGAGGGATCTGGAGGAGATAGTGATGGTTCTGGAGGTTCAGTGAGGGATCTGGAGGAGATAGTGATGGTTCTGGAGGTTCAGTGAGGGATCTAGAGGAGATAGTGATGGTTCTGGAGGTTCAGTGAGGGATCTGGAGGAGATAGTGATGGTTCTGGAGGTTCAGTGAGGGATCTGGAGGAGATAGGGATGGTTCTGGAGGTTCAGTGAGGGATATGGAGGAGATAGTGATGGTTCTGGAGGTTCAGTGAGGGGTCTAGAGGAGGTTTAGTGATAGTTCTGAAGGTTCAGTGAGGGATCTGGAGGAGATAGTGATGGTTCTGGAGGTTCAGCGAGGGATCTGGAGGAGATAGTGATGGTTCTGGAGGTTCAGTGAGGGGTCTGGAGGAGACAGTGATGGTTCTGGAGGTCCAGTGAGGGATCTGGAGGAGATAGTGATGGTTCTGGAGGTCCAGTGAGGGATCTGGAGGAGATAGTGATGGTTCTGGAGGTTCAGTGAGGGATCTAGAGGAGATAGTGATGGTTCTGGAGGTTCAGCGAGGGATCTGGAGGAGATAGTAATGGTTCTGGAGGTTCAGTGAGGGGTCTAGAGGAGGTTTAGTGATGGTTCTGGAGGTTCAGTGAGGGGTCTAGAGGAGGTTTAGTGATGGTTCTGGAGGTTCAGTGAGGGATCTGGAGGAGATAGTGATAGTTCTGGAGGTTCAGTGAGGGATCTGGAGAAGATAGTGATGGTTCTGGAGGTTCAGTGAGGGATCTGGAGGAGGTTTAGTGATGGTTCTGGAGGTTCATTGAGGGATCTGGAGGAGATAGTAATGGTTCTGGAGGTTCAGTGAGGGGTCTAGAGGAGGTTTAGTGATAGTTCTGGAGGTTCAGTGAGGGGTCTAGAGGAGGTTTAGTGATGGTTCTGGAGGTTCAGTGAGGGATCTGGAGGAGATAGTGATAGTTCTGGAGGTTCAGTGAGGGATCTGGAGAAGATAGTGATGGTTCTGGAGGTTCAGTGAGGGATCTGGAGGAGGTTTAGTGATGGTTCTGGAGGTTCATTGAGGGATCTGGAGGAGATAGTAATGGTTCTGGAGGTTCAGTGAGGGGTCTAGAGGAGGTTTAGTGATGGTTCTGGAGGTTCAGTGAGGGGTCTAGAGGTTAAGTAGTACTTAATATGTTGCTCACTTCTTCTCCATAATATAAAGTACATGAGGAATCCTGCTGAGCAAGCTCCACAAACATCTACCATGGTCATTACTATCCCTCTGCTGGAAGGTTCTATGATATTATGTAGGGTGAAGCACTCAGGCTGTGGGAGGTTGAGCTTGCTGCCCTGACTGAAGAGTTATGTTTGGCTGCAGAAGTCCAGTGAAGTAGTAACTTTCTGTGGTTTCAGATGAGGTGAGGAGGTGTCTCAGGTTTGCTGTGAAATACTGTAGAATCCCTTTATAGTAAACTTCAAAGGAGCTAGCCAAGTAGTTTACTATATGAGAGGTTTCCTTTATCAGGATTGGTCATACATTGTATATTTATACAGGGGCAAGGTCAGGCCTGGCGGTACTAGAGCCAGAAGTTTACTATATCAGAGTTTAGTACAAGATTCTACATTATAATCCCTACTTCCTGATTCTGACCAAAGGGCCTTGTCTCCAGGGTACATCATGTTCATGTGCTCCCCATAGCCTGGCTCCTCCCTCCCCCATAGCCTGGCTCCTCCCTGCGGGGTACATCATGTGCTCCCCATAGCCTGGCTCCTCCCTTCTGAGTACATCATGTTCATGTGCTCCCCATAGCCTGGCTCCTCCCCCTGGGTACATCATGTTCATGTGCTCCCCCATAGCCTGGCTCCTCCCCCTGGGTACATCATGTTCATGTGCTCCCCATAGCCTGGCTCCTCCCTCCTGAGTACATCATGTTCATGTGCTCCCCATAGCCTGGCTCCTCCCTCCCCCATAACCTGTCTTCTCCCTCCTGGGTACATCATGTGCTCCCCCATAGCCTGGCCCCCTCCTCCGGGGTACATCATGTGCTCCCCTTAGCCTGGCTCCTCCCTTCTGGGTACATCATGTTCCTGTGCTACCCCATAGCCTGGCTCCTCCCTCCTGGGTACATTATGTTGATGTGCTACCCCATAGCCTGGCTCCTCCCTCCTGGGTACATCATTTTCATGTGCTCCCCATAGCCTGGCTCCTCCCTCCTGGGTACATCATGTGCTCCCCATAGCCTGGCTCCTCCCTCCTAGGTACATCATGTTCATGTGCTCCCCCATAGCCTGGCCCCTCCCCCTGGGTACATCATGTTCATGTGCTCCCCCATAGCCTGGCCCCTTCCTCCTGGGTACATCATGTTCATGTGCTCCCCCATAGCCTGGCTCCTCCCTCCTGGGCACATCATGTTCATGTGCTCCCCATAGCCTGGCTCCTCCCTCCTGGGTACATCATGTGCCCCCCATAGCCTGGCTCCTTCCTCCTGGGTACATCATGTTCATGTGCTCCCCCATAGCCTGGCTCCTCTCTCCTTGGTACATCATGTGCTCCCCATAGCCTGGCTCCTCCCTCCTTGGTACATCATGTTCATGTGCTCCCCATAGCCTGGCTCCTCCCTCCCCCATAGCCTGGCTCCTCCCTGCGGGGTACATCATGTGCTCCCCATAGCCTGGCTCCTCCCTCCTGGGTACATCATGTTCATCTGCTCCCAATAGCCTGGCTCCTCCCTCCTGGGTACATTATGTTCATGTGCTCCCCCATAGCCTGGCTCCTCCCTCCTTGGTACATCATGTTCATGTGCTCCCCATAGCCTGGCTCCCCCATAGCCTGGCTCCTCCCCCTGGGTACATCATGTTCATGTGCTCCCCATAGCCTGGCTCCTCCCTCCTTGGTACATCATGTTCATGTGCTCCCCCATAGCCTTGCTCCTCCCTCCTGGGTACATCATGTTCATGTGCTCCCCCATAGCCTGGCTCCTCTCTCCTTGGTACATCATGTGCTCCCCATAGCCTGGCTCCTCCCTCCTTGGTACATCATGTTCATGTGCTCCCCATAGCCTGGCTCCTCCCTCCCCCATAGCCTGGCTCCTCCCTGCGGGGTACATCATGTGCTCCCCATAGCCTGGCTCCTCCCTCCTGGGTACATCATGTTCATCTGCTCCCAATAGCCTGGCTCCTCCCTCCTGGGTACATTATGTTCATGTGCTCCCCCATAGCCTGGCTCCTCCCTCCTTGGTACATCATGTTCATGTGCTCCCCATAGCCTGGCTCCCCCATAGCCTGGCTCCTCCCCCTGGGTACATCATGTTCATGTGCTCCCCATAGCCTGGCTCCTCCCTCCTGGGTACATCATGTTCATGTGCTCCCCCATAGCCTGGCTCCTCCCCCTGGGTACATCATGTGCTCCCCCATAGCCTGGCTCCTCCCTCCTGGGTACATCATGTTCATGTGCTCCCCCATAGCCTGGCTCCTCCCCCTGGGTACATCATGTTCATGTGCTCCCCATAGCCTGGCTCCTCCCCCTGGGTACATCATGTTCATGTGCTCCCCATAGCCTGGCTCCTCCCTCCTGGGTACATCATGTTCATGTGCTCCCCCATAGCCTGGCTCCTCCCCCTGGGTACATCATGTTCATGTGCTCCCCATAGCCTGGCTCCTCCCTCCTGGGTACATCATGTTCATGTGCTCCCCATAGCCTGGCTCCTCCCCCTGGGTACATCATGTTCATGTGCTCCCCATAGCCTGGCTCCTCCCTCCTTGGTACATCATGTTCATGTGCTCCCCATAGCCTGGCTCCTCCCCCTGGGTACATCATGTGCTCCCCATAGCCTGGCTCCTCCCTCCTTGGTACATCATGTTCATGTGCTCCCCCATAGCCTGGCTCCTCCCCCTGGGTACATCATGTTCATGTGCTCCCCATAGCCTGGCTCCTTCCTCCTGGGTACATCATGTTCATGTGCTCCCCCATAGCCTGGCCCCTCCCTCCTGGGTACATCATGTGCTCCCCCATAGCCTGGCTCCTCCCCCTGGGTACATCATGTTCATGTTCTCCCCCATAGCCTGGCTCCTCCCTCCTGGGTACATCATGTGCTCCCCCATAGCCTGGCTCCCCCCCCTCATAGCCTGGCTCCTCCTTCCTGGGTACATCATGTTCATGTGCTCCCCATAGCCTTGCTCCTCCCCCTGGGTACATCATGTTCATGTGCTCCACCATACCCTGGCTCCTCCCTCCTGGGTACATCATGTTCATGTGCTCCCCATAGCCTGGCTCCTCCCTCCTGGGTACATCATGTTCATGTGCTCCCCATAGCCTGGCTCCTCCCTCCTGAGTACATCATGTTCATGTGCTCCCCATAGCCTGGCTCCTCCCTCCCCCATAACCTGGCTTCTCCCTCCTGGGTACATCATGTGCTCCCCCATAGCCTGGCCCCCTCCTCCGGGGTACATCATGTTCATGTGCTCCCCCTTAGCCTGGCTCCTCCCTTCTGGGTACATCATGTTCCTGTGCTACCCCATAGCCTGGCTCCTCCCTCCTGGGTACATTATGTTGATGTGCTACCCCATAGCCTGGCTCCTCCCTCCTGGGTACATCATTTTCATGTGCTCCCCATAGCCTGGCTCCTCCCTCCTGGGTACATCATGTGCTCCCCATAGCCTGGCTCCTCCCTCCTAGGTACATCATGTTCATGTGCTCCCCCATAGCCTGGCTCCTCCCCCTGGGTACATCATGTTCATGTGCTCCCCCATAGCCTGGCCCCTTCCTCCTGGGTACATCATGTTCATGTGCTCCCCCATAGCCTGGCCCCTTCCTCCTGGGTACATCATGTTCATGTGCTCCCCCATAGCCTGGCTCCTCCCTCCTGGGCACATCATGTGCTCCACCATACCCTGGCTCCTCCCCCTGGGTACATCATGTTCATGTGCTCCCCCATAGCCTGGCTCCTTCCTCCTGGGTACATCATGTTCATGTTCTCCCCCATAGCCTGGCTCCTCCCTCCTGGGTACATCATGTGCTCCCCCATAGCCTGGCTCCTCCCTCCCCCATAGCCTGGCTCCTCCTTCCTGGTTACATCATGTTCATTTGCTCCCCCATAGCCTGGCTCCTCCCTCCCCCATAGCCTGGCTCCTCCTTCCTGGGTACATCATGTTCATGTGCTACCCATAGCCTGGCTCCTCCCCCTGGGTACATCAAGTTCATGTGCTCCACCATACCCTGGCTCCTCCCTCCTGGGTACATCATGTTCATGTGCTCCCCATAGCCTGGCTCCTCCCTCCTGAGTACATCATGTTCATGTGCTCCCCATAGCCTGGCTCCTCCCTCCTGGGTACATCATGTTCATGTGCTCCCCATAGCCTGGCTCCTCCCTCCTGAGTACATCATGTTCATGTGCTCCCCCATAGCCTGGCTCCTCCCTCCTGAGTACATCATGTTCATGTGCTCCCCATAGCCTGGCTCCTCCCCCTGGGTACATCATGTGCTCCCCCATAGCCTGGCTCCTCCCTCCTGGGTACATCATGTTCATGTGCTCCCCATAGCCTGGCTCCTCCCTCCTGGGTACATCATGTTCATGTGCTCCCCATAGCCTGGCTCCTCCCTCCTGAGTACATCATGTTCATGTGCTCCCCCATAGCCTGGCTCCTCCCTCCTGAGTACATCATGTTCATGTGCTCCCCATAGCCTGGCTCCTCCCTCCTAAATTCATCATGTTTATGTGCTCCCCATAGCCTGGCTCCTCCCTCCTGGGTACATCACGTGTATGTGCTCCCCCATAGCCTGGCTCCTCCCCCTGGGTACATCATGTGCTCCCCCATAGCCTGGATCCTCTCTCCTGGGTACATCATGTGCTCCCCCATATCCTGGCTCCTCCCTCCTGGGTACATCGTGTTCATGTGCTCCCCCATAGCCTGGCTCCTCCCTCCTGGGTACATCATGTTCCTGTGCTCCCCCATAGCCTGGCTCCTCCCCAGAGCCGGGACAAGGTCCTCCAGCACCCAAGGCTGAGACACCAAAGTGCGCCCCTCCATCCTGCCACCCCAGCCATCACACACTGATTGCTATTGGACTAAGAGGGCCACAAGGCCCACAACCTCCCCTCCTACACTGCGCCCTGAGGCTGGAGCCTCTCCAGCCTATGCCTCGGCCTGGCCCTGCTCCTCCCTCCTGGGTACATCATGTTCATGTGCTCCCCATAGCCTGGCTCCTCCCTCCTGAGTACATCATGTTCTCCCCCATAGCCTGGCTCCTCCCTCCTGAGTACATCATGTTCATGTGCTCCCCATAGCCTGGCTCCTCCCCCTGGGTACATCATGTTCATGTGCTCCCCATAGCCTGGCTCCTCCCTCCTGAGTACATCATGTTCATGTGCTCCCCATAGCCTGGCTCCTCCCTTCTGAGTACATCATGTTTATGTGCTCCCCATAGCCTGGCTCCTCCCTCCTGGGTACATCATGTGCTCCCTCATAGCCTGGCTCCTCCCCCCTGGGTACATCATGTTCATGTGCTCCCCCATAGCCTGGCTCCTCCCTCCTGGGTACATCATGTGCTCCCCCATATCCTGGCTCCTCCCCCCTGGGTACATCATGTTCATGTGCTCCCCCATAGCCTGGCTCCTCCCTCCTGGGTACATCATGTTGATGTGCTACCCCATAGCCTGGCTCCTCCCTCCTGGGTACATCGTGTTCATGTGCTCCCCATAGCCTGGCTCCTCCCCCTGGGTACATCGTGTTCATGTGCTCCCCCATAGCCTGGCTCCTCCCCCCGGGTACATCGTGTTTATGTGCTCCCCCATAGCCTTGCTCCTCCCCCTGGGTACATCATGTTCATGTGCTCCCCAATAGCCTGGTTCCCCCCCCCCCCCCTGGGTACATCATGTTCATGTGCTCCCCCATAGCCTGGCTCCTCCCTCCTGGGTACATCATGTTGATGTGCTACCCCATAGCCTGGCTCCTCCCTCCTGGGTACATCGTGTTAATGTGCTCCCCATAGCCTGGCTCCTCCCCCTGGGTACATCATGTTGATGTGCTACCCCATAGCCTGGCTCCTCCCTCCTGGGTACATCGTGTTAATGTGCTCCCCATAGCCTGGCTCCTCCCCCTGGGTACATCATGTTCATGTGCTCCCCCATAGCCTGGCTCCTCCCCCTGGGTACATCGTGTTCATGTGCTCCCCCATAGCCTGGCTCCTCCCCCTGGGTACATCGTGTTCCTGTGCTCCCTCATAGCCTGGCTCCTCCCTCCTGGGTACATCATGTTCATGTGCTCCCCATAGCCTGGCTCCTCCCTCCTGGGTACATCATGTGCTCCCCCATAGCCTGGCTCCTCCCTCCTGGGTACATCATGTTTATGTGCTCCCCATAGCCTGGCTCCTCCCCCCTGGGTACATCATGTTCATGTGCTCCCCCATAGCCTGGCTCCTCCCCCTGGGTACATCATGTCCATGTGCTCCCCCACAGCCTGGCTCCTCCCCCTGGGTACATCGTGTTCATGTGCTCCCCCATAGCCTGGCTCCTCCCTCCTGGGTACATCATGTGCTCCCCCATAGCCTGACTCCTCCCCCCTGGGTACATCGTGTTCATGTGCTCCCCCATAGCCTGGCTCCTCCCCCTGGGTACATCGTGTTCATGTGCTCCCCCATAGCCTGGCTCCTCCCCCTGGGTACATCGTGTTCATGTGCTCCCCATAGCCTGGCTCCTCCCCCTGGGTACATCATGTTCATGTGCTCCCCCATAGCCTGGCTCCTCCCTCCTGGGCACATCATGTGCTCCCCTATAGCCTGGCTCCTCCCTCCTGGGTACATCATGTGCTCTCCTATAGCCTGGCTCCTTCCTCCTGGGCACATCATGTGCTCCCCATAGCCTAGCTCCTCCCTCCTGGGTACATCATGTGCTCCCCCATAGCCTGGCTCCTCCCCCTGGGTACGTCGTGATCATGTGCTACCCCATAGCCTGGCTCCCCCCTGGGTACATCATGTTCATGTGCTCCCCATAGCCTGGCTCCTCCCTCCTGGGTACATCATGTGCTCCCCATAGCCTGGCTCCTCCCTCCTGGGTACATCATGTTCATGTGCTCCCCATCGCCTGGCTCCTCCCCCCTGGGTACATCATGTTCATGTGCTCCCCCATAGCCTGACTCCTCCCCCCTGGGTACATCGTGTTCATGTGCTCCCCCATAGCCTGGCTTCTCCCCCTGCGTACATCGTGTTCATGTGCTCCCCCATAGCCTTGCTCCTCCCTCCTGGGCACATCATGTGCTCCTCCATAGCCTGGCTCCTCCCCCTGTGTACATCGTGTTCATGTGCTCCCCCATAGCCTGGCTCCTCCCCCTGGGTACATCGTGTTCATGTGCTCCCCCATAGCCTGGCTCCTCCCTCCTGGGCACATCATGTGCTCCCCATAGCCTGGCTCCTCCCCCTGGGTACATCATGTTCATGTGCTCCCCATAGCCTGGATCCTCTCTCCTGGGTACATCATGTTCATGTGCTCCCCCATAGCCTGGCTCCTCCCTCCTGGGTACATCGTGTTAATGTGTTCCCTCATAGCCTGGCTCCTCCCTCCTGGGTACATCATGTTCATGTGCTCCCCATAGCCTGGCTCCTCCCCCTGGGTACATCATGTGCTCCCCCATAGCCTGGCTCCTTCCTCCTGGGTACATCATGTTCATGTGCTCCCCCATAGCCTGGCTCCTCCGCCTGGGTACATCATGTTCATGTGCTCCCCCATAGCCTGGCTCCTCCCTCCTGGGCACATCATGTGCTCCCCATAGCCTGGCTCCTCCCCCTGGGTACATCATGTTCATGTGCTCCCCATAGCCTGGCTCCTCTCTCCTGGGTACATCATGTGCTCCCCCATAGCCTGGCTCCTCACTCCTGGATACATCATGTTAATGTGCTCCCCCATAGCCTGGCTCCTCCCCCTGGGTACATCATGTTCATGTGCTCCCCCATAGCCTGGCTCCTTCCTCCTGGGTACATCATGTTCATGTGCTCCCCCATAGCCTGACTCCTCCCCCCTGGGTACATCGTGTTCATGTGCTCCCCCATAGCCTGGCTTCTCCCCCTGCGTACATCGTGTTCATGTGCTCCCCCATAGCCTTGCTCCTCCCCCTGGGTACATCATGTTCATGTGCTCCCCAATAGCCTGGTTCCCCCCCCCCCCCCCTGGGTACATCATGTTCATGTGCTCCCCCATAGCCTGGCTCCTCCCTCCTGGGTACATCATGTTGATGTGCTACCCCATAGCCTGGCTCCTCCCTCCTGGGTACATCGTGTTAATGTGCTCCCCATAGCCTGGCTCCTCCCCCTGGGTACATCATGTTGATGTGCTACCCCATAGCCTGGCTCCTCCCTCCTGGGTACATCGTGTTAATGTGCTCCCCATAGCCTGGCTCCTCCCCCTGGGTACATCATGTTTATGTGCTCCCCCATAGCCTGGCTCCTCCCCCTGGGTACATCGTGTTCATGTGCTCCCCCATAGCCTGGCTCCTCCCCCTGGGTACATCGTGTTCCTGTGCTCCCTCATAGCCTGGCTCCTCCCTCCTGGGTACATCATGTTCATGTGCTCCCCATAGCCTGGCTCCTCCCTCCTGAGTACATCATGTTCATGTGCTCCCCCACAGCCTGGCTCCTCCCTCCTGGGTACATCATGTTCATGTTCTCCCCCATAGCCTGGCTCCTCCCTCCTGGGTACATCATGTGCTCCCCCATAGCCTGGCTCCCCCCCCCCCCTCATAGCCTGGCTCCTTCTTCCTGGGTACATCATGTTCATGTGCTCCCCATAGCCTGGCTCCTCCCCCTGGGTACATCATGTTCATGTGCTCCACCATACCCTGGCTCCTCCTTCCTGGGTACATCATGTTCATGTGCTCCCCATAGCCTGGCTCCTCCCTCCTGGGTACATCATGTTCATGTGCTCCCCATAGCCTGGCTCCTCCCTCCTGAGTACATCATGTTCATGTGCTCCCCATAGCCTGGCTCCTCCCTCCCCCATAACCTGGCTTCTCCCTCCTGGGTACATCATGTGCTCCCCCATAGCCTGGCCCCCTCCTCCGGGGTACATCATGTTCATGTGCTCCCCCATAGCCTGGCTCCTCCCTCCTGGGTACATCATGTGCTCCCCATAGCCTGGCTCCTCCCTCCTAGGTACATCATGTTCATGTGCTCCCCCATAGCCTGGCTCCTCCCCCTGGGTACATCATGTTCATGTGCTCCCCCATAGCCTGGCCCCTTCCTCCTGGGTACATCATGTTCATGTGCTCCCCCATAGCCTGGCCCCTTCCTCCTGGGTACATCATGTTCATTTGCTCCCCCATAGCCTGGCTCCTCCCTCCTGGGCACATCATGTGCTCCCCCATAGCCTGGCTCCTTCCTCCTGGGTACATCATGTTCATGTGCTCCCCCATAGCCTGGCTCCTCCCTCCTGGGTACATCATGTTCATGTTCTCCCCCATAGCCTGGCTCCTCCCTCCTGGGTACATCATGTGCTCCCCCATAGCCTGGCTCCTCCCTCCCCCATAGCCTGGCTCCTCCTTCCTGGTTACATCATGTTCATTTGCTCCCCCATAGCCTGGCTCCTCCCTCCCCCATAGCCTGGCTCCTCCTTCCTGGGTACATCATGTTCATGTGCTACCCATAGCCTGGCTCCTCCCCCTGGGTACATCAAGTTCATGTGCTCCACCATACCCTGGCTCCTCCCTCCTGGGTACAGCATGTTCATGTGCTACCCATAGCCTGGCTCCTCCCCCTGGGTACATCAAGTTCATGTGCTCCACCATACCCTGGCTTCTCCCTCCTGGGTACAGCATGTTCATGTGCTCCCCATAGCCTGGCTCCTCCCTCCTGGGTACATCATGTTCATGTGCTCCCCATAGCCTGGATCCTCCCCCTGGGTACATCATGTGCTCCCCATAGCCTGGCTCCTCTCTCCTGGGTACATCATGTTCATGTGCTCCCCCATAGCCTGGCTCCTCCCCCTGGGTACATCATGTTCATGTGCTCCCCCATAGCCTGGCTCCTCCTTCCTGGGTACATCATGTTCATGTGCTCCCCATAGCCTGGCTCCTCCCTCCTGGGCACATCATGTGCTCCCCCATAGCCTGGCTCCTCCCTCCTGAGTACATCATGTTTATATGCTCACCATACCCTGGCTCCTTCCTCCTGGGTACATCATGTTCATGTGCTCCCCATAGCCTGGCTCCTCCCCCTGGGTACATCATGTTCATGTGCTCCCCATAGCCTGGCTCCTCCCTCCTAAATTCATCATATTCATGTGCTCCCCATAGCCTGGATCCTCTCTCCTGGGTACATCATGTGCTCCCCCATAGCCTGGCTCCTCCCTCCTGGGCACATCATGTGCTCCCCCATAGCCTGGCTCCTCCCTCCTGAGTACATCATGTTTATATGCTCACCATACCCTGGCTCCTTCCTCCTGGGTACATCATGTTCATGTGCTCCCCATAGCCTGGCTCCTCCCCCTGGGTACATCATGTTCATGTGCTCCCCATAGCCTGGCTCCTCCCTCCTGGGTACATCATGTTCATGTGCTCCCCATAGCCTGGCTCCTCCCTCCTGGGTACATCATATTCATGTGCTCCCCATAGCCTGGATCCTCCCCCTGGGTACATCATGTGCTCCCCCATAGCCTGGATCCTCTCTCCTGGGTACATCATGTGCTCCCCCATATCCTGGCTCCTCCCTCCTGGGTACATCGTGTTCATGTGCTCCCCCATAGCCTGGCTCCTCCCTCCTGGGTACATCATGTTCATGTGCTCCCCCATAGCCTGGCTCCTCCCCAGAGCCGGGACAAGGTCCTCCAGCACCCAAGGCTGAGACACCAAAGTGCGCCCCTCCATCCTGCCACCCCAGCCATCACACACTGATTGCTATTGGACTAAGAGGGCCACAAGGCCCACAACCTCCCCTCCTACACTGCGCCCTGAGGCTGGAGCCTCTCCAGCCTATGCCTCGGCCCGGCCCTGCTCCTCCCTCCTGGGTACATCATGTTCATGTGCTCCCCATAGCCTGGCTCCTCCCTCCTGAAGACATCATGTGCTCCCCCATAGCCTGGCTCCTCCCTCCTGAGTACATCATGTTCATGTGCTCCCCATAGCCTGGCTCCTCCCCCTGGGTACATCATGTTCATGTGCTCCCCATAGCCTGGCCCCTTCCTCCTGGGTACATCATGTTCATGTGCTCCCCATAGCCTGGCTCCTCCCTCCTGAGTACATCATGTTCATGTGCTCCCCATAGCCTGGCTCCTCCCCCTGGGTACATCATGTTCATGTGCTCCCCATAGCCTGGCCCCTTCCTCCTGGGTACATCATGTTCATGTGCTCCCCATAGCCTGGCTCCTCCCTCCTGAGTACATCATGTTCATGTGCTCCCCATAGCCTGGCTCCTCCCCCTGGGTACATCATGTTCATGTGCTCCCCATAGCCTGGCTCCTCCCTCCTGAGTACATCATGTTCATGTGCTCCCCATAGCCTGGCTCCTCCCTCCTGAGTACATCATGTTTATGTGCTCCCCATAGCCTGGCTCCTCCCTTCTGGGTACATCATGTGCTCCCTCATAGCCTGGCTCCTCCCCCCTGGGTACATCATGTTCATGTGCTCCCCCATAGCCTGGCTCCTCCCTCCTGGGTACATCATGTGCTCCCCCATATCCTGGCTCCTCCCCCCTGGGTACATCATGTTCATGTGCTCCCCCATAGCCTGGCTCCTCCCTCCTGGGTACATCATGTTGATGTGCTACCCCATAGCCTGGCTTCTCCCTCCTGGGTACATCGTGTTTATGTGCTCCCCATAGCCTGGCTCCTCCCCCTGGGTACATCATGTTCATGTGCTCCCTCATAGCCTGGCTCCTCCCCCCTGGGTACATCATGTTCATGTGCTCCCCCATAGCCTGGCTCCTCCCTCCTGGGTACATCATGTGCTCCCCCATATCCTGGCTCCTCCCCCCTGGGTACATCATGTTCATGTGCTCCCCATAGCCTGGCTCCTCCCTCCTGGGTACATCATGTGCTCCCCATAGCCTGGCTCCTCCCCCTGGGTACATCGTGTTCATGTGCTCCCCCATAGCCTGGCTCCTCCCCCCGGGTACATCGTGTTTATGTGCTCCCCCATAGCCTTGCTCCTCCCCCTGGGTACATCATGTTCATGTGCTCCCCAATAGCCTGGTTCCCCCCCCCCCCCTGGGTACATCATGTGCTCCCCCATAGCCTTGCTCCTCCCCCTGGGTACATCATGTTCATGTGCTCCCCAATAGCCTGGTTCCCCCCCCCCCCCTGGGTACATCATGTTCATGTGCTCCCCCATAGCCTGGCTCCTCCCCCTGGGTACATAATGTTCATGTGCTACCCATAGCCTGGCTCCTCCCCCTGGGTACATCATGTTCATGTGCTCCCCCATAGCCTGGCTCCTCCGTCCTGGGTACATCATGTTGATGTGCTCCCCCATAGCCTGGCTCCTCCCTCCTGGGCACATCATGTGCTCCCCATAGCCTAGCTCCTCCCTCCTGGGTACATCATGTGCTCCCCCATAGCCTGGCTCCTCCCCCTGGGTACGTCGTGATCATGTGCTACCCCATAGCCTGGCTCCCCCCTGGGTACATCATGTTCATGTGCTCACCATAGCCTGGCTCCTCCCTCCTGGGTACATCATGTGCTCCCCATAGCCTGGCTCCTCCCTCCTGGGTACATCATGTTCATGTGCTCACCATAGCCTGGCTCCTCCCTCCTGGGTACATCATGTGCTCCCCCATATCCTGGCTCCTCCCTCCTGGGTACATCATGTTCATGTGCTCCCCCATAGCCTGACTCCTCCCCCCTGGGTACATCGTGTTCATGTGCTCCCCCATAGCCTGGCTTCTCCCCCTGCGTACATCGTGTTAATGTGCTCCCCCATAGCCTGGCTCCTCCCCCTGGGTACATCGTGTTCATGTGCTCCCCCATAGCCTGGCTCCTCCCTACTGGGCACATCATGTGCTCCCCATAGCCTGGCTCCTCCCCCTGGGTACATCATGTTCATGTGCTCCCCCATAGCCTGGCTCCTCCCCCTGTGTACATCATGTTCATGTGCTCCCCATAGCCTGGCTCCTCCCTCCTGGGTACATCATGTTCATGTGCTCCCCCATAGCCTGGCTCCTCCCCCTGGGTACATCGTGTTCATGTGCTCCCCCATAGCCTGGTTCCTCCCTCCTGGGCACATCATGTGCTCCCCCATAGCCTGGCTCCTCCCCCTGGGTACATCATGTTCATGTGCTCCCCATAGCCTGACTCCTCCCTCCCCCATAGCCTGGCTCCTCCTTCCTGGGTAAATCATGTTCATGTGCTCCCCATAGCCTGGCTCCTCTCCCCTGGGTACATCGTGTTCATGTGCTCCCCCATAGCCTGGCTCCTCCCTCCTGGGCACATCATGTGCTCCCCCATAGCCTGGCTCCTCCCCCTGTGTACATCATGTTCATGTGCTCCGCATAGCCTGACTCCTCCCTCCCCCATAGCCTGGCTCCTCCTTCCTGGGTACATCATGTTCATGTGCTCCCCATAGCCTGGCTCCTCCCCCTGGGTACATCGTGTTCATGTGCTCCCCCATAGCCTGGCTCCTCCCTCCTGGGCACATCATGTGCTCCCCTATAGCCTGGCTGCTCCCTCCTGGGTACATCATGTGCTCCCCCGTAGCCTGGCTCCTCCCTCCTGGGTACATCATGTGCTCTCTCCTATAGCCTGGCTCCTCCCTTCTGGGTACATCATGTGCTCCCCATAGCCTGGCTGTCTCCCTCCTGGGTACATCATGTTCATGTACTACCCCATAGCTTGGCTCCTCCCTCCTGGGCACATCATGTTCATGTGCTCCCCATAGCCTGGCTCCTCCCTCCTGGGTACATCATGTGTATGTGCTCCCCCATAGCCTGGCTCCTCCCACCTGGGTACATTATGTGCTCCCCATAGCCTGGCTCCTCCCTCCTGGGTACATCATGTGCTCCCCATAGCCTGGCTCCTCCCCCCTGATTACATCGTGTTCATGTGCTCCCCCATAGCCTGGCTCCTCCCTCCTGGGTACATCATGTGCTCCCCATAGCCTGGCTCCTCCCTCCTGGGTACATCATGTGCTCCCCCATAGCCTGGCTCCTCCCTCCTGGGTACATCATGTGCTCCCCATAGCCTGGATCCTCCCTCCTGGGTACATCGTGTTCATGTGCTCTTCCATAGCCTGGCTCCTCCCTCCTGGGTACATCATGTGCTCTCCTATAGCCTGGCTCCTCCCTTCTGGGTACATCATGTGCTCCCCATAGCCTGGCTGTCTCCCTCCTGGGCACATCATGTTCATGTGCTCCCCATAGCCTGGCTCCTCCCTCCTGGGTACATCATGTGTATGTGCTCCCCCATAGCCTGGCTCCTCCCTCCTGGGTACATCATGTGCTCCCCATAGCCTGGCTCCTCCCTCCTGGGTACATCGAGTTCATGTACTCTTCCATAGCCTGGCTCCTCCCCCCTGGGTACATCATGTTTATGTGCTCCCAGTAGCCTGGCTCCTCCTTCTGGGTACATCATGTGCTCCCCCTAGCCTGGCCCCTCCCCCCTGGGTACATCATGTGCTCCCCATAGCCTGGCTCCTCCCTCCTGGGTACATCGTGTTCATGTACTCTTCCATAGCCTGGCTCCTCCCTCCTGGGTACATCATGTGTATGTGCTCCCCCATAGCCTGGCTCCTCCCTCCTGGGTACATCATGTGCTCCCCATAGCCTGGCTCCTCCCTCCTGGGTACATCGTGTTTATGTACTCTTCCATAGCCTGGCTCCTCCCCCCTGGGTACATCATGTTTATGTGCTCCCAGTAGCCTGGCTCCTCCTTCTGGGTACATCATGTGCTCCCCCTAGCCTGGCCCCTCCCCCCTGGGTACATTGTGTTCATGTGCTCCCCCATAGCCTGGCTCCTCCCCCTGGGTACATCATGTTCATGTGCTCCCCATAGAATGGCTCCTCCCTCCTGGGTACATCATGTTCATGTGCTCCCCCATAGCCTGGCTCCTCCCTCCTGGGTACATTATGTGCTCCCCATAGCCTGGCTCCTCCCTCCTGGGTACATCATGTGCTCCCCCATAGCCTGGCTCCTCCCTCCTGGGTACATCATGTTCCCCCCCTTAGCCTGGCTCCTCCCTCCTGGGTACATCGTGTTCATGTGCTCTTCCATAGCCTGGCTCCTCCCCCTGGGTACATCATGTTCATGTGCTCCCCCATAGCCTGGCCCCTCCATCCCGGGTACATCGTGTTCATGTGCTCCCCCATAGCCTTGCTCCTCCCTCCTGGGTACATCATGTTCATGTGCTCCCCATAGCCTGGCTCCTCCCCCTTGGTTACATCATGTTCATGTGCTCCCCCATAGCCTGGCTCCTCCCTCCTGGGTACATCATGTTCATGTGCTCCCCCATAGCCTGGCTCCTCCCTCCTGGGTACATCATGTTCATGTGCTCCCCCATAGCCTGGCTACTCCACCTGGGTACATTATGTTCATTTGCTCCCCCATAGCCTGGCTCCTCCCTCCCCCATAGCCTGGCTCCTCCTTCCTGGGTATATCATGTTCATGTGCTACCCATAGCCTGGCTCCTCCCCCTGGGTACATCAAGTTCATGTGCTCCACCATACCCTGGCTTCTCCCTCCTGGGTACATCATGTTCATGTGCTCCCCATAGCCTGGCTCCTCCCTCCTGGGTACATCATGTGCTCCCCATAGCCTGGCTCCTCCCTCCTGAGTACATCATGTTCATGTGCTCCCCATAGCCTGGCTCCTCCCTCCTGAGTACATCATGTTTATATGCTCACCATACCCTGGCTCCTTCCTCCTGGGTACATCATGTTCATGTGCTCCCCCATAGCCTGGCTCCTCCCCCTGGGTACATCATGTTCATGTGCTCCCCATAGCCTTGCTCCTCCCTCCTGGGTACATCATGTTCATGTGCTCCCCATAGCCTGGCTCCTCCCCCTTGGTTACATCATGTTCATGTGCTCCCCCATAGCCTGGCTCCTCCCTCCTGAGTACATCATGTTCATGTGCTCCCCATAGCCTGGCTCCTCCCCCTTGGTTACATCATGTTCATGTGCTCCCCCATAGCCTGGCTCCTCCCTCCTGAGTACATCATGTTCATGTGCTCCCCCATAGCCTGGCTCCTCCCTCCTAAATTCATCATATTCATGTGCTCCCCATAGCCTGGATCCTCCCCCTGGGTACATCATGTGCTCCCCCATAGCCTGGATCCTCTCTCCTGGGTACATCATGTGCTCCCCATACCCTGGCTCCTCCCTCCTGGGTACATCATGTTCATGTGCTCCCCATAGCCTGGCTCCTCCCTCCTAAATTCATCATATTCATGTGCTCCCCATAGCCTGGATCCTCCCCCTGGGTACATCATGTGCTCCCCCATATCCTGGCTCCTCCCTCCTGGGTACATCGTGTTCATGTGCTCCCCCATAGCCTGGCTCCTCCCTCCTGGGTACATCATGTTCATGTGCTCCCCCATAGCCTGGCTCCTCCCTCCTGGGTACATCATGTTCATGTGCTCCCCCATAGCCTGGCTCCTCCCCAGAGCCAGGACAAGGTCCTCCAGCACCCAAGGCTGAGACACCAAAGTGCGCCCCTCCATCCTGCCACCCCAGCCATCACACACTGATTGCTATTGGACTAAGAGGGCCACAAGGCCCACAACCTCCCCTCCTACACTGCGCCCTGAGGCTGGAGCCTCTCCAGCCTATGCCTCGGCCCGGCCCTGCTCCTCCCTCCTGGGTACATCATGTTCATGTGCTCCCCATAGCCTGGCTCCTCCCTCCTGAGTACATCATGTTCATGTGCTCCCCATAGCCTGGCTCCTCCCTCCTGAAGACATCATGTGCTCCCCCATAGCCTGGCTCCTCCCTCCTGAGTACATCATGTTCATGTGCTCCCCATAGCCTGGCTCCTCCCCCTGGGTACATCATGTTCATGTGCTCCCCATAGCCTGGCTCCTCCCTCCTGGGTACATCATGTTCATGTGCTCCCCATAGCCTGGCTCCTCCCCCTGGGTACATCATGTTCATGTGCTCCCCATAGCCTGGCTCCTCCCTCCTGAGTACATCATGTTCATGTGCTCCCCATAGCCTGGCTCCTCCCTCCTGAGTACATCATGTTTATGTGCTCCCCATAGCCTGGCTCCTCCCTCCTGGGTACATCATGTGCTCCCTCATAGCCTGGCTCCTCCCCCCTGGGTACATCATGTTCATGTGCTCCCCCATAGCCTGGCTCCTCCCTCCTGGGTACATCATGTGCTCCCCCATATCCTGGCTCCTCCCCCCTGGGTACATCATGTTCATGTGCTCCCCCATAGCCTGGCTCCTCCCTCCTGGGTACATCATGTTGATGTGCTACCCCATAGCCTGGCTCCTCCCTCCTGGGTACATCGTGTTTATGTGCTCCCCATAGCCTGGCTCCTCCCCCTGGGTACATCGTGTTCATGTGCTCCCCCATAGCCTGGCTCCTCCCCCCGGGTACATCGTGTTTATGTGCTCCCCCATAGCCTGGTTCCTCCCTCCTGGGTACATCATGTGCTCACCCATAGCCTGGCTCCTCCCTCCTGGGTACATCATGTGCTCCCCCATAGCCTGGCTCCTCCCTCCTGGGTACATCATGTTTATGTGCTCCCCATAGCCTGGCTCCTCCCCCCTGGGTACATCATGTTCATGTGCTCCCCCATAGCCTGGCTCCTCCCCCTGGGTACATCATGTCCATGTGCTCCCCCACAGCCTGGCTCCTCCCCCTGGGTACATCATGTTCATGTGCTCCCCCATAGCCTGACTCCTCCCCCCTGGGTACATCGTGTTCATGTGCTCCCCCATAGCCTGGCTTCTCCCCCTGCGTACATCGTGTTCATGTGCTCCCCCATAGCCTTGCTCCTCCCTCCTGGGCACATCATGTGCTCCCCCATAGCCTGGCTCCTCCCCCTGTGTACATCGTGTTCATGTGCTCCCCCATAGCCTGGCTCCTCCCCCTGGGTACATCGTGTTCATGTGCTCCCCCATAGCCTGGCTCCTCCCTACTGGGCACATCATGTGCTCCCCATAGCCTGGCTCCTCCCCCTGGGTACATCATGTTCATGTGCTCCCCCATAGCCTGGCTCCTCCCCCTGTGTACATCATGTTCATGTGCTCCCCATAGCCTGGCTCCTCCCTCCTGGGTACATCATGTTCATGTGCTCCCCCATAGCCTGGCTCCTCCCCCTGGGTACATCGTGTTCATGTGCTCCCCCATAGCCTGGTTCCTCCCTCCTGGGCACATCATGTGCTCCCCCATAGCCTGGCTCCTCCCCCTGGGTACATCATGTTCATGTGCTCCCCATAGCCTGACTCCTCCCTCCCCCATAGCCTGGCTCCTCCTTCCTGGGTACATCATGTTCATGTGCTCCCCATAGCCTGGCTCCTCTCCCTTGGGTACATCGTGTTCATGTGCTCCCCCATAGCCTGGCTCCTCCCCCTGGGTACATCGTGTTCATGTGCTCCCCCATAGCCTGGCTCCTCCCTCCTGGGCACATCATGTGCTCCCCCATAGCCTGGCTCCTCCCCCTGTGTACATCATGTTCATGTGCTCCCCATAGCCTGACTCCTCCCTCCCCCATAGCCTGGCTCCTCCTTCCTGGGTACATCATGTTCATGTGCTCCCCATAGCCTGGCTCCTCCCCCTGGGTACATCGTGTTCATGTTCTCCCCCATAGCCTGGCTCCTCCCTCCTGGGCACATCATGTGCTCCCCTATAGCCTGGCTGCTCCCTCCTGGGTACATCATGTGCTCCCCCGTAGCCTGGCTCCTCCCTCCTGGGTACATCATGTGCTCTCTCCTATAGCCTGGCTCCTCCCTTCTGGGTACATCATGTGCTCCCCAGAGCCTGGCTGTCTCCCTCCTGGGTACATCATGTTCATGTACTACCCCATAGCTTGGCTCCTCCCTCCTGGGTACATCACGTGTATGTGCTCCCCCATAGCCTGGCTCCTCCCACCTGGGTACATTATGTGCTCCCCATAGCCTGGCTCCTCCCTCCTGGGTACATCATGTGCTCCCCATAGCCTGGCTCCTCCCCCCTGATTACATCGTGTTCATGTGCTCCCCCATAGCCTGGCTCCTCCCTCCTGGGTACATCATGTGCTCCCCATAGCCTGGCTCCTCCCCCCTGTTTACATCGTGTTCATGTGCTCCCCATAGCATGGCTCCTCCCTCCTGGGTACATCATGTACTCTCCTATAGCCTGGCTCCTCCCTCCTGGGTACATCATGTGCTCCCCATAGCCTGGCTCCTCCCTCCTGGGTACATCATGTGCTCCCCCATAGCCTGGCTCCTCCCTCCTGGGTACATCATGTGCTCCCCATAGCCTGGATCCTCCCTCCTGGGTACATCGTGTTCATGTGCTCTTCCATAGCCTGGCTCCTCCCTCCTGGGTACATCATGTGCTCTCCTATAGCCTGGCTCCTCCCTTCGGGGTACATCATGTGCTCCCCATAGCCTGGCTGTCTCCCTCCTGGGCACATCATGTTCATGTGCTCCCCATCGCCTGGCTCCTCCCTCCTGGGTACATCATGTTCATGTGCTCCCCATAGCCTGGCTCCTCCCTCCTGGGTACATCATGTTCATGTGCTCCCCATAGCCTGGCTCCTCCCTCCTGGGTACATCGAGTTCATGTACTCTTCCATAGCCTGGCTCCTCCCCCCTGGGTACATCATGTTTATGTGCTCGCAGTAGCCTGGCTCCTCCTTCTGGGTACATCATGTGCTCCCCCTAGCCTGGCCCCTCCCCCCTGGGTACATCATGTGCTCCCCATAGCCTGGCTCCTCCCTCCTGGGTACATCGTGTTCATGTACTCTTCCATAGCCTGGCTCCTCCCTCCTGGGTACATCATGTGTATGTGCTCCCCCATAGCCTGGCTCCTCCCTCCTGGGTACATCATGTGCTCCCCATAGCCTGGCTCCTCCCTCCTGGGTACATCGTGTTCATGTGCTCCCCCATAGCCTGGCTCCTCCCCCTGGGTACATCATGTTCATGTGCTCCCCATAGAATGGCTCCTCCCTCCTGGGTACATCATGTTCATGTGCTCCCCCATAGCCTGGCTCCTCCCTCCTGGGTACATTATGTGCTCCCCATAGCCTGGCTCCTCCCTCCTGGGTACATCATGTGCTCCCCCATAGCCTGGCTCCTCCCTCCTGGGTACATCATGTTCCCCCCCTTAGCCTGGCTCCTCCCTCCTGGGTACATCGTGTTCATGTGCTCTTCCATAGCCTGGCTCCTCCCCCTGGGTACATCATGTTCATGTGCTCCCCCATAGCCTGGCCCCTCCATCCCGGGTACATCGTGTTCATGTGCTCCCCCATAGCCTTGCTCCTCCCTCCTGGGTACATCATGTTCATGTGCTCCCCATAGCCTGGCTCCTCCCCCTTGGTTACATCATGTTCATGTGCTCCCCCATAGCCTGGCTCCTCCCTCCTGGGTACATCATGTTCATGTGCTCCCCCATAGCCTGGCTCCTCCCTCCTGGGTACATCATGTTCATGTGCTCCCCCATAGCCTGGCTCCTTCCTCCTGGGTACATCATGTGCTCCCCATAGCCTGGCTCCTCCCCCTTTGTACATCATATTTATGTGCTCCCCCATAGCCTGGCTCCTCCCTCCTGAATACATCGTGTTCATGTGCTCCCCATAGCCTGGCTCCTCCCCCCGGGTACATCGTGTTCATGTGCTCCCCCATAGCCTGGCTCCTCCCCCTGGGTACATCGTGTTCATGTGCTCCCCATAGCCTGGCTCCTCCCCCCGGGTACATCATGTTCATGTGCTCCCCCATAGCCTGGCTCCTCCCCCCTGGGTACATCATGTTCATGTGCTCCCCCATAGCCTGGCTACTCCCTCCTGGGTACATCATGTGCTCCCCCATAGCCTGGCTACTCCCTCCTGGGTACATCATGTGCTCCCCATAGCCTGGCTCCTCCCTCCTGGGTACATCATGTGCTCTCCTATAGCCTGGCTCCTCCCTCCTGGGTACATCATGTTCATGTGCTCCCCCTTAGCCTGGCTCCTCTCTCCTGGGTACATTATGTTGATGTGCTACCCTATAGCCTGGCTCCTCCCTCCTGGGTACATCATGTTCATGTGCTCCCCCATAGCCTGGCTCCTCCCTCCTGGGTACATCATGTTCATGGGCTCCCCCATAGCCTGGCTCCTCCCTCCTGGGTACATCATGTTCATTGGCCCCCCCATAGCCTGGCTCCTCCCTCCTGGGCATATCATGTGCTCCCCTATAGCCTGGCTCCTCCCTCCTGGGTACATCATGGTTATGTGCTCCCCCATAGCCTGGCTCCTCCCTCCTAGGTACATCATGTTCATGTGCTCCCCATAACCTGGCTCCTCTCTCCTGGATACATCATGTTCATGTGCTCCCCCATAGCCTGGCTCCTCCCTCCTGGGTACATCATGTGCTCCCCATAGCCTGGCTCCTCCCTCCTGGGTACTTCATGTGCTCTCCTATAGCCTGGCTCCTCCCTCCTGGGTACATCATGTGCTCCCCATAGCCTGTCTCCTCCCTCCTGGGTACATCATGTGCTCCCTCATAGCCTGGCTCCTCCCTCCTGGGCACATCATGATCATGTGCTCCCCATTGCCTGGCTCCTCCCTCCTGGGCACATTATGTTCATGTGCTCCACCATTGCCTGGCTCCTCCCTCCTGGGTACATCATGTTCATGTGCTCCCCCATAGCCTGGCTCCTCCCCCCTGGGTACATCGTGTTCATGTGCTCCCCCATAGCCTGGCTCCTCCCCCTGGGTACATCGTGTTCATGTGCTCCCCCATAGCCTGGCTCCTCCCCGTGGGTACATCATGTGCTCCCCCATAGCCTGGCTCCTCCCCCCTGGGTACATCATGTTCATGTGCTCCCCCATAGCCTGGCTCCTCCCTCCTGGGTACATTATGTTGATGTGCTACCCCATAGCCTGTCTCCTCCCTCCTGGGTACAACGTGTTCATGTGCTCCCCATAGCCTGGCTCCTCCCCCTGGGTACATCGTGTTCATGTGCTCCCCATAGCCTGGCTCCTCCCTCCTGGGTACATCATGTGCTCCCCATAACCTGGCTCCTTCCTCCTGGGTACATCATGTTCATGTGCTCCCCATAGCCTGGCTCCTCCCTCCCCCATAGCCTGGCTCCTCCCTGCGGGGTACATCATGTGCTCCCCATAACCTGGCTCCTCCCTCCTGGATACATCATGTTCATGTGCTCCCCCATAGCCTGGCTCCTCCCTCCTGGGTACATCATGTTCATGTGCTCCCCAAAACCTGGCTTCTCCCTCCTGGATACATCATGTTCATGTGCTCCCCCATAGCCTGGCTCCTCCCTCCTGGGTACATCATGTGCTCCCCATAGCTTGGCTCCTCCCTCCTGGGTACATTATGTGCTCCCCCATAGCCTGGCCCCTCCCTCCTGGGTACATCATGTTCATGTGCTCCCCCTTAGCCTGGCTCCTCCGCCTGGGCACATCATGTTCATGTGCTCCCCCATAGCCTGGCTCCTTCCTCCTGTGTACATCATGTTCATGTGCTCCCCCATAGCCTGGCTCCTCCCTCCTGAGTACATCATGTGCTCCCCCATAGCCTGGCTCCTCCCTCCTGGGTACATCATGTGCTCCCCCTTAGCCTGGCTCCTCCCTCCTGGGTACATCATGTTCATGTGCTCCCCCATAGCCTGGCTCCTCCCTCCTGGGCATATCATGTGCTCCCCATAGCCTGGCTCCTCCCTCCTGGGTACATCATGTGCTCCCCCATAGCCTGGCTCCTTCCTCCTGTGTACATCATGTTCATGTGCTCCCCATAGCCTGGCTCCTCCCTCCTGGGTACATCATGTTCATGTGCTCCCCATAGCCTGGCTCCTCCCTCCTGGGTACATCATGTTCATGTGCTCCCCCATAGCCTGGCTCCTCCCTCCGGGGTACATCATGTGCCCCCAATAGCCTGGCTCCTCCCTCCTGGGTACATCATGTGCTCTCCTATAGCCTGGCTCCTCCCTCCTGGCTACATCATGTGCTCCCCATAGCCTGGCTCCTCCCTCCTGGGTACATCATGTGCTCCCCCCCATAGCCTGGCTCCTCCCTCCTGGGCACATCATGTTCATGTGCTCCCCCATTGCCTGGCTCCTCCCTCCTGGGTACATCATGTTCATGTGCTCCCCCATAGCCTGGCTCCTCCCTCCTGGGTACATCATGTTCATGTGCTCCCCCATTGCCTGGCTCCTCCCTCCTGGGTACATCATGTTCATGTTCTCCCCCATAGCCTGGCTCCTCCCCCTGGGTACATCATGTTCATGTGCTCCCCCATAGCCTGGCTCCTCCCTCCTGGGTACATTATGGTTATGTGCTCCCCCATAGCCTGGCTCCTCCCTCCTGGGTACATCATGTTCATGTGCTCCCCCATAGCCTGGCTCCTCCCCCTGGGTACATCGTGTTCATGTGCTCCCCATAGCCTGGCTCCTCCCCCTGGGTACATCGTGTTCATGTGCTCCCCATAGCCTGGCTCCTCCCCCTGGGTACATCATGTTCATGTGCTCCCCCATAGCCTGGCTCCTCCCCCTGGGTACATCGTGTTCATGTGCTCCCCCATAGCCTGGCTCCTCCCCCTGGGTACATAGTGTTCATGTGCTCCCCCATAGCCTGGCTCCTCCCCCTGGGTACATAGTGTTCATGTGCTCCCCCATAGCCTGGCTCCTCCCTCCTGGGTACATCATGTGCTCCCCCCTAGCCTGGCTCCTCCCTCCTGGGTACATCATGTGCTCCCCCATAGCCTGGCTCCTCCCCCTGGGTACATCGTGTTCATGTGCTCCCCATAGCCTGGCTCCTCCCCCTGGGTACATCATGTTCATGTGCTCCCCCATAGCCTGGCTCCTCCCCCTGGGTACATCGTGTTCATGTGCTCCCCCATAGCCTGGCTCCTCCCCCTGGGTACATAGTGTTCATGTGCTCCCCCATAGCCTGGCTCCTCCCCCTGGGTACATAGTGTTCATGTGCTCCCCCATAGCCTGGCTCCTCCCTCCTGGGTACATCATGTGCTCCCCCCTAGCCTGGCTCCTCCCTCCTGGGTACATCATGTGCTCCCCATAGCCTGGCTCCTCCCTCCTGAGTACATCATGTTTATGTGCTCACCATAGCCTGGCTCCTCCCTCCTGGGTACATCATGTGATCCCCCATAGCCTGGCTCCTCCCCCTGGGTACATCATGTTCATGTGCTCCCCCATAGCCTGACTCCTCCCTCCTGGGCACATCATGTTCATGTGCTACCCCATAGCCTGGCTCCTCCCTCCTGAGTACATCATGTTCATGTGCTCTCCTTGGCCTGGCTCCTCCCTCCTGGGTACATCATGTGCTCTCCTATAGCCTGGCTCCTCCCTCCTGGGTACATCATGTTCATGTGCTCCCCCTTAGCCTGGCTCCTCCCCCTGGGTACATCATGTTCATGTTCTCCCCCATAGCCTGGTTCCTCCCTCCCGGGTACATCATGTTCATGTGCTCCCCCATAGCCTGGCTCCTCCCCCTGGGTACATCATGTGCTCCCCATAGCCTGGCTCCTCCCTCCTGGGTACATCATGTGCTCCCCCATAGCCTGGCTCCTTCCTCCTGGGTACATCATGTGCCCCCCATAGCCTGGCTCCTCCCTCCTGGGTACATCATGTTCATGTGCTCCCCCATAGCCTGGCTCCTCCCTCCTGGGTAAATTGTGTTCATGTGCTCTTCCATAGCCTGGCTCCTCCCCCTGGGTACATCATGTTCATGTGCTCCCCATAGCCTGGCTCCTCCTCCTGGGTACATCATGTGCTCCCCATAGCCTGGCTCCTTCCTCCTGGGTACATCATGTGCTCCCCATAGCCTGGCTCCTCCTCCTGGGTACATCATGTGCTCCCCATAGCCTGGCTCCTCCCCCTGGGTACATCATGTGCTCCCCATAGCCTGGCTTCTCCCTCCTGGTTACATCATGTTCATGTGCTCTTCCATAGCCTGGCTCCTCCCCCTGGGTACATCATGTTCATGTGCTCCCCATAGCCTGGCTCCTCCCCCTGGGTACATCATGTTCATGTGCTTCCCATAGCCTGGCTCCTCCCCCTGGGCACATCATGTTCATGTGCTCCCCATTGCCTGGCTCCTCCCTCCCGGGTACATCATGTTCATGTGCTCCCCCATAGCCTGGCTCCTCCCTCCTGGGTACATCATGTTCATGTGCTCCCCCATAGCCTGGCTCCTCCCCCTGGGTACATCATGTTCATGTGCTCCCCATAGCCTGGCTCCTCCCTCCTGGGCACATCATGTGCTCCCCATAACCTGGCTCCTCCCTCCTGGGTACATCATGTTCATGTGCTCCCCCATAGCCTGGCTCCTCCCTCCCGGGTACATCATGTGCTCCCCCTAGCCTGGCTCCTCCCTCCTGGGTACATCATGTTCATGTGCTCCCCCATAGCCTGGCTCCTCTCTCCTGGGTACATCATGTGCTCCCCATAGCCTGGCTCCTCCCTCCTGGGTACATCATGTGCCCCCCATAGCCTGGCTCCTCCTTCCTGGGTACATCATGTTCATGTGCTCCCCATAGCCTGGCTCCTCCCCCTGGGTACATCATGTTCATGTGCTCCCCCATAGCCTGGCCCCTCCCTCCTGGGTACATCATGTTCATGTGCTCCCCCATTGCCTGGCTCCTCTCTGCTGGGTACATCATGTGCTCCCCATAGCCTGGCTCCTCCCTCCTGGGTACATCATGTGCCCCCCATAGCCTGGCTCCTCCCTCCTGGGTAAATTGTGTTCATGTGCTCTTCCATAGCCTGGCTCCTCCCCCTGGGTACATCATGTTCATGTGCTCCCCATAGCCTGGCTCCTCCTCCTGGGTACATCATGTGCTCCCCCATAGCCTGGCTCCTCCCCCTGGGTACATCGTGTTCATGTGCTCCCCATAGCCTGGCTCCTCCCTCCTGGGTACATCATGTTCATGTGCTACCCCATAGCCTGGCTCCTCCCTCCTGGGTACATCATGTGCTCCCCATAGCTTGGCTCCTCCCTCCTGGGTACATCGTGTTCATGTGTTCTTCCATAGCCTGGCTCCTCCCTGCTGGGTACATCATGTTCATCTGCTCCCCATAGCCTGGCTCCTCCCTCCTGGGTACATCATGTTCATGTGCTCCCCATAGCCTGGCTCCTCCCTCCTGGGTACATCATGTTCATGTGCTCCCCATAGCCTGGCTCCTCCCCCTGGGTACATCATGTTCATGTGCTCCCCCATAGCCTGGCTCCTCCCTCCTGGGTACATCATGTGCTCCCCCTAGCCTGGCTCCTCCCCCTGGGTACATCATGTTCATGTGCTCCCCCATAGCCTGGCTCCTCCCTCCTGGGTACATTACGTTCATGTGCTCCCCCATAGCCTGGCTCCTCCCTCCTGGGTACATCATGTGCTCACCCATAGCCTGGCTCCTCCCTCCTGGGTACATCATGTGCTCCCCCATAGCCTGGCTCCTTCCTCCTGGGTACATCATGTTCATGTGCTCCCCATAGCCTGGCTCCTCCCTCCTGGGTACATCATGTGCTCACCCATAGCCTGGCTCCTCTCTCCTGGGTACATCATGTGCTCCCCCATAGCCTGGCTCCTTCCTCCTGGGTACATCATGTTCATGTGCTCCCCATAGCCTGGCTCCTCCCTCCTGGGTACATCATGTGCTCCCCATATTGCGCAAAAGGTGGATCAGCGCAACACCAGGCCGCCTCCAAATCAGAGATGCGCTGAGCCCCCCCAGGAACTACAAACGCACCTTGAACCCAAACAGAAGCTCTGCATATACACCAAAAGCATGGCTGTTAAGTTGGAGCAGCTGACCAAAAACGAATTACATTAGTACATAGCAAGGAAATGAGCAGCGCTACTTAATAACAGGCAAGTGCCTACCTGCAAAAGAGTGCAAGCCCCACTTGTGGGGTCGAATACACACCGAGCATACACATGACCTGTCTACCACTAGAGGAGGATGTTAGTTTCCTGTAACAGCTTGCATGCAACCTATTAAGTACTCGTCCCTCCCACTGCGAAGAAGTAAATCCTCCATGGGAGGGGCCTAACACTAACTAAATCCTAACCTATGTATATGCATAGCATGGGTGCGCTACCAAGTAAAATTGAAAAATCGAAAATTGCGCAAAAGGTGGATCAGCGCAACACCAGGCCGCCTCCGAATGGCCTCCCGCAAGTGGGGCTTGCACTCTTTTGCAGGTAGGCACTGGTCTGTTTTTAAGTAGCGCTGCTCATTTCCTTGCTATGTGCTCCCCATAGCCTGGCTCCTCCCTCCTGGGTACATCATGTTCATGTGCTCCCCCATAGCCTGGCTCCTCCCCCTGGGTACATCATGTTCATGGGCTCCCCCATAGCCTGGCTCCTCCCTCCTGGGTACATCATGTTCATGTGCTCCCCCATAGCCTGGCTCCTCCCTCCTGGGTACATTATGTTCATGTGCTCCCCATAGCCTGGCTCCTCCCTCCTGGGTACATTATGTTCATGTGCTCCCCCATAGCCTGGCTCCTCCCTCCTGGGTACATCATGTGCTCCCCCATAGCCTGGCTCCTCCCTCCTGGGTACATCATGTTCATGTGCTCCCCATAGCCTGGCTCCTCCCTCCTGGGTACATCATGTTCATGTGCTCCCCCATAGCCTGGCTCCTCCCTCCTGGGTACATTATGTTCATGTGCTCCCCATAGCCTGGCTCCTCCCTCCTGGGTACATCATGTGCTCCCCCATAGCCTGGCTCCTCCCTCCTGGGTACATTATGTGCTCATCATAGCATGGCTCCTCCCTCCTGGGTACATCATGTGCTCCCCATAGCCTGGCTCCTCCCTCCTGGGTACATCATGTTCATGTGCTTCCCATAGCCTGGCTCCTCCCTCCTGGGTACATCATGTTCATGTGCTCCCCATAGCCTGGCTCCTCCCTCCTGGGTACATCATGTTCATGTGCTCCCCATCAGGGGCGGACATACGGCCGTGCAGGCCGTGCCGCCGCACGAGGGCCCCTGAAGTTCCGTTTTCTTCAGGGGCCCATTAAGTATTTTTTTTTTTTTTTTTATATTTTTTTTTTTTTTAATTATTTTATTCCCGGGGGGCCCCCCGAATCCTATCCTCCCTCACCTCGGGGGGCCCCCTCCCGATATGCGCGGCGGGAGAGCGAGCGAGCGGCAAATGCAGGAAGGGCTCTCCAGGCATCCGCTAGAGGCCCAGCCGCTTGGTCTCCAATATGTCTCCAGTTGGAGACATATTGGAGACTCAGCGGCTGGGCCTCTAGCGGATGCCTGGAGAGCCCTGAAGACTTCCTGCATTTGCCGCTCGCTCTCCCGCCGCGCATATCGGGAGGGGGCCCCCCGAGGTGAGGAAGGAAGGGAGGGAGGGAGGGAGGATAGGAGTCGGGCCCCCCACCCGGATAGCTACCCACCCGGCTACCTAACCACCTACCCACCCGGCTACCTACCTACCCACCCACCCACCAGGCTTCCTACCTACCCACCCGACTACCTAACCACCCACCAGGCTTCCTACCTACCTACCCACCCGGCTACCTACCCACCCACCAGGCTTCCTACCTAACCACCCACCCAACTACCTAACCACCCACCCGGCTACCTACCCACCCGGCTACCTACCCACCCACCAGGCTTCCTACCTAACCACCCACCCAACTACCTAACCACCCACCCGGCTACCTACCCACCCGGCTACCTACCTACCCGGCTACCTACCTAACCACCCACCCGGCTACCTACCTAACCACCCACCCGGCTACCTACCTAACCACCCACCCGGCTACCTACCGGGCTAGTTACCAACCCACCCACCAGGCTACCTACCTAACCACCCACCCGGCTACCCGGCTACCTACCTAACCACCCACCCGGCTACCTACCTAACCACCCACCTGGCTACCTACCTAACCACCCACCCGGCTACCTACCGGGCTAGTTACCAACCCACCCACCAGGCTACCTACCCACCCACCAGGCTACCTACCTACCCACCCACCAGGCTACCTACCCACCCACCAGGCTTCCTACCTACCCACCCGGCTACCTACCTACCCACCAGGCTACCTACCCACCCACCAGGCTACCTACCTACCCACCCACCAGGCTACCTACCCACCCACCAGGCTTCCTACCTACCCACCCGGCTACCTACCTACCCACCCGGCTACCTACCCACCCACCAGGCTTCCTACCTACCCACCAGGCTTCCTACCTACCCACCCGGCTACCTACCCACCCACCAGGCTTCCTACCTACCCACCCGGCTACCTACCTAACCACCCACCCGGCTACCTACCTACCCACCCACCCACCCGGCTACCCACCCACTAGGCTTCCTACCTAACCACCCACCCGGCTACCTACCTAACCACCCACCCGGCTACCTACCGGGCTAGTTACCAACCCACCCACCCGGCTACCCACGCACCCACCAGGCTACCTATTTACCCACCCACCGGGCTACCTACCTACCTACCGGGCTAGTTACCCACCCACCCACCAGGCTACCTACCCACCCGGCTACCTACCCACCCACCCACCAGGCTACCTACCCACCCACCCACCAGGCTACCAACCCACCCACTCACCCACCCACCCACCAGGCTACCAACCCACCCACCCACTCACCCACCCACTAGGCTACCTATCCACCCAACCACCCATGGGAGCTGCGCGCCGGATGGAGGCTGGGACAGGAGGTCTGCTGCTGCAGGTGAGTAAATGTTTTTGTTTTATTTATATTAGCAGGTGTATGTTCTGGGCAGGTCTGCCACATGATTGCATGTATTTTCTTCGCAAATCTGCCGACATGATTGCATGTATTTTCTGGGCATATCTGCCGACTTGTTTGCATGTATTTTCTGGGCATATCTGCCGACATGATTGCACGTATTTTCTGGGCATATCTGCCGACTTGATTGCATGTATTTTCTGGGCATATCTGCCGACTTGTTTGCACGTATTTTCTGGGCATATCTGCCGACTTGATTGCACGTATTTTCTGGGCATATCTGCCGACTTGATTGCACGTATTTTCTGGGCATATCTGCCGACTTGATTGCACATATTTTCTGGGCATATCTGCCGACATGATTGCACGTATTTTCTGGGCATATCTGCCGACATGATTGCACGTATTTTCTGGGCATATATGTGTATTTTCTTGAGAAAACCTGCACAATTATGTGAATTTTCTGGGGAAAGGGTCACCAAAACTTGGGCCCACTGTCTTTGCGTTGCACTTTTCAAGGGAACCTGAGGTGAGAATAATATTGAGGCTGCCATATTTCTCTCCTTTTAAGCAATACCAGTTGCCTGGCTGCCTTGCTGGTCCTCTGCCTCTTATTCTTTCAACCATAGACCCTGAACAAGCATGCAGCAGGTCAGGGGTTTCTGACAATATTGTCAGAACTAAGAAGATTAGCTGCATGCTTGTTGCTGGTGTAATTCAGTTTATTACTGCAGCCAAATAGATCAGCAGGGCCGCCAGGCAACTAGTATTGTTTAAAAGGAAATAAACCCTCACCCCGGGTTCGCTTTAAAGGGATACTGTAGGGGGGTCGGGGGAAAATGAGTTGAAGTTACCCGGGGCTTCTAATGGCCCCCCACATACATCCGGTGCCCGCGCAGCCACTCACCGATGCTCCGGCCCCGCCTCCAGTTCACTTCTGGAATTTCTGACTTTAAAGTCAGAAAACCACTGCGCCTGCATTGCCATGTCCTCGCTCCCGCTGATGGCACCAGGAGCATACTGTGCAGACCAAAGACCATACTGGGCTTGTGCAATACACTCCTGGTGACATCAGCAGGAGCGAGGATGCAGCTGCGCAGGCGCAGTGGTTTTCAGACTTTAAAGTCTGAAATTCCAGAAGTGAACCGGAGGCGGGGCCGGAGCATCCGTGAGTGGCTACGCGGGTACAGGATGTCTGCGGGGGGCCGTTAGAAGCCCTGGGTAAGTTCAACTCATTTTCCCCCGACCCCCCTACAGTATCCCTTTAAGTTACAGTTAGCTCCGCCCTCATCCGGTCATTGCCACGCCCATTTTTTTGCCGCGGCGCTACGCGCCGCAGGTTCTATCCACTAATTTTTGCCGCGGGGCCCACAATTACAATTTTGCACAGGGGCCCACTGCTGGCTGTGTCCGCCACTGCTCCCCATAACCTGGCTCCTCCCTCCTGGGTACATCATGTTCATGTGCTCCCCCATAGCCTGGCTCCTCCCTCCTGGGTACATTATGTGCTCCCCCATAGCCTAGCTCCTCCCTCCTGGGTACATTATGTGCTCCCCATAGCCTGGCTCCTCCCCCTGGGTACATCATGTTCATGTGCTCCCCCATAGCCTGGCTCCTCCCACCAGTTGCTGTATAAAGGGGGTCTGTGGAACATACTTTATTGCAATATCAGATTCAGTACAGTAATAAAATGCATGAGTGATCCGCAGACACAGCACCAATGATGACTCCATATAATACATACTCTCTCCTCACCTAGGCTGGCTGCGGGATTGGACCGGAAACTTTTCAGTGTCTTTCGTCATGTCTGCCTCCTTCCTTCTTCTCGGAGCTCTCATCATCCTCACGCTTCCAGGAATCTGCTGCAGATGGAGGACAGGCCAGTCCGAAATCAGGGCACTAAACCACTCCCACAGCGCAAGCAGCGTACCAGAAGCCAAAGAAAGACCTATAGAGAGCAATGGGGCAAGCTGGGCGGAACATAAGGTGCCAAGTCTGCCTCCATATATAATATCTACAGCAGGAAACCCTGTACAAGTGCCAACCAGGCCCTCCGAGGGGGGCATGTGCCTTACAACAGCCAATCAACCTCTTCTACTAGACAGTCACTACTCCACCCCCAACAAAGTGACATCATTACACGTCACTTCCCACACCATGCTATGATGTCATCATTACATTGCGTTTTAATAGTAAACTGGTGTCTGACTCGTTCATTCAGGACTGGGTGGGGGAGGAAATGATCCAGCGTCGTTCAAAGGGTGCTCAACCGCAAGTCACAGCTCCTCCGAGACAACTTCTCAGGCGAGTCCGACGCCATCAGAGAGAAATCCCGGAATATGTCCAGATAGGTTTCATCCCCTGTGCAGAGAGAGAGAGGGACGCAATCACAATGACAGAAGCAGTAGAGTCAGCCCTTCCTTCAGTACGCACCTCCCCTCAGCACTCCCTTCAGTATGCCCCTCCCCTCAGCACTCCCTTCACATCTCCCCTCAACACTCTCCTCACCAATTCCCTTCACCACCCCCTCAGCACTCTCCTCAGAACCCTCCTCAGCTCACCACTCTCCTCAGAACTCCCCTTACCACTCTCCTCAGCTCTCCCCTCACCACTCTCATCAGAACCCTCCTCAGCTCTTCTCTCACCACTCTCCTCAGAACCCTCCTCAGAACTTCCCTCACCACTCTCCTCAGAACTCTCCTCAGCTCTCCCCTCACCACTTCCCTTAGCACTCCCCTCAGAATCTCAGCACTCCCCTCAGCACTAGCAACCTTCTCAGCACTCCCCTCAGCTCTCTCCTCAGCTCTTCCCTTAGCATTCCCCTCAGAACTCTTCTCAGCACTCCCCTCACCACTTCCCTTAGCACTCCCCTCAGAATCTTAGCACTCCCCTCAGAATCTCAGCACTCCCCTCAGCACTAGCAACCTTCTCAGCACTCCCCTCAGCTCTCTCCTCAGCTCTTCCCTTAGCACTCCCCTCAGAACTCTTCTCAGCACTCCCTTCAGTATGCCCCTCCCCTCAGCACTCCCTTCACATCTCCCCTCAACACTCTCCTCACCAATTCCCTTCACCACCCCCTCAGCACTCTCCTCAGAACCCTCCTCAGCTCTCCCCTCACCACTCTCCTCAGAACTCCCCTTGCCACTCTCCTCAGCTCTCCCCTCACCACTCTCATCAGAACCCTCCTCAGCTCTTCTCTCACCACTCTACTCAGCTCTCCCCTCACCACTCTCCTCAGAACCCTCCTCAGCTCTCCCCTCACCACTCTCCTCAGAACTTCCCTCACCACTCTCCTCAGAACTTCCCTCACCACTCTCCTCAGCTCTCCCCTCACCACTTCCCTTAGCACTCCCCTCAGAATCTCAGCACTAGCAACCTTCTCAGCACTCCCCTCAGCTCTCTCCTCAGCTCTTCCCTTAGCACTCCCCTCAGAACTGTCAGCACTCCCCTCAGAACCAGCGTTTCCATTGAAAGCCATGGCGCCTCAGCAGGGAGAGCATAGCCCCTCCTCTCTTGTATATAGAGAGAAATCCTCAGATATGCCTTCCATGCAGAGAGAGAGGCACCATCACATCGGCCAGAAACACACAGAGTGTGTCATTCATGAGTCGGCTTTACTGTAATCTAATTTCCGCCATTTTACCATCCCTGCTTGTGTTTGTGTGGCTATTGTGTGCAATCATTATAGGCCTGGAATACTCACCTGCCTGGCCCAGAGCAATATCAGCTTCTCTCATCTTCACCAATCTTAGCCTAAAATGGACGAGAAAAATGACATTTTTCCAGAATCTTTGAAAATGTTATGAACCTATAAATAATTAATTGTTTTGTATGAGTTAGTGGAGCTGCAGTACAGGAGAGGAAGTGGCTCTGCAGCGCAGGAGAGGAAGTGGCTCTGTGGCCCAGGAGAGGAAGTGGTGCTGCGGTGTAGGAGAGGAAGTGGCTCTGCGGCCCAGGAGAGGAAGTGGCTCTGCAGCGCAGGAGAGGAAGTGGCTCTGCAGCCCAGGAGAGGAAGTGGCTCTGTGGCCCAGGAGAGGAAGTGGTGCTGCGGCGTAGGAGAGGAAGTGGTGCTGCGGCGCAGGAGGGAAGTGGCTCTGCGGCCCAGGAGAGGAAGTGGTGCTGCGGCGCAGGAGAGGAAGTGGTGCTGCGGCGTAGGAGAGGAAGTGGTGCTGCGGCGCAGGAGGGAAGTGGCTCTGCGGCCCAGGAGAGGAAGTGGTGCTGCGGCGCAGGAGAGGAAGTGGCTCTGTGGCCCAGGAGAGGAAGTGGCTCTGCAGCGCAGGAGAGGAAGTGGCTCTGCAGTGCAGGAGAGGAAGTGGCTCTGTGGCCCAGGAGAGGAAGTGGTGCTGCGGTGTAGGAGAGGAAGTGGCTCTGCGGCCCAGGAGAGGAAGTGGCTCTGCAGTGCAGGAGAGGAAGTGGCTCTGCGGCCCAGGAGAATAAGTGGTGCTGCGGCGCAGGAGAGGAAGTGGTGCTGCGGCGCAGGAGGGGAAGTGGCTTTGCAGCGCAGGAGAGGAAGTGGCTCTGTGACCCAGGAGAGGAAGTGGCTCTGTGACCCAGGAGAGGAAGTGGCTCTGTGACCCAGGAGAGGAAGTGGCTCTGTGACCCAGGAGAGGAAGTGGCTCTGTGACCCAGGAGAGGAAGTGGCTCTGAGGCCCAGGAGAGGAAGTGGCTCTGAGGCCCAGGAGAGGAAGTGGCTCTGAGGCCCAGGAGAGGAAGTGGTGCTGCAGTGCAGAAAAGGAAGTGGCTCTGCAGCCCAGGAGAGGAAGTGGTGCTGCGGTGCGGGAGAGGAAGTGGCTCTGCGGCCCAGGAAAGGAAGTGGTGCTGCGGCGTGGGAGAGGAAGTGGCTCTGCGGTCCAGGAGAGGAAGTGGTGCTGCAGCGTAGGAGAGGAAGTGGCTCTGTGGCCCAGGAGAGGAAGTGGTGCTGCGGTGCAGGAGAGGAAGTGGCTTTGCAGCGCAGGAGAGGAAGTGGCTCTGTGACCCAGGAGAGGAAGTGGCTCTGTGACCCAGGAGAGGAAGTGGCTCTGAGGCCCAGGAGAGGAAGTGGCTCTGAGGCCCAGGAGAGGAAGTGGTGCTGCAGTGCAGAAAAGGAAGTGGCTCTGCAGCCCAGGAGAGGAAGTGGTGCTGCGGCCCAGGAAAGGAAGTGGTGCTGCGGCGTGGGAGAGGAAGTGGCTCTGCGGCCCAGGAGAGGAAGTGGTGCTGCAGCGTAGGAGAGGAAGTGGCTCTGTGGCCCAGGAGAGGAAGTGGTGCTGCGGTGCAGGAGAGGAAGTGGTGCTGCAGGGCAGGAGAGGAAGTGGAGCTGCAGTGCAGGAGAGGAAGTGGCGCTGCAGAGCAGGAGAGGAAGTGGTGCTGCGGCGCAGGAGAGGAAGTGGTGCTGCAGGGCAGGAGAGGAAGTGGTGCTGCAGCACAGAAGAGAAAGTGGAGCTGCAGCGCAGGAGAGGTAGTGGCACTGCAGAGCAGGAAAGGAAGTGACACTGCAGAGCAGGAAAAGAAGCGCAGGAGAGGAAGTGGTGCTGCATCTCAAGAGAGGAAGTGGAGCTTCAGCGCAGGAGAGGAAATACAGGAAAGGAAGTGACACTGCAACCCAGGAAAGGAAGTGCAGGGAAGTCGTGCTGCTGCACAGGAGAGAAAGTGCAGAAAAGGATATACAGGAGAGGAAGAGGCACTGCAGCGCAGGAGATGAAGTGGTGCTGCGGGGCAGGAGAGGAAGTGGCACTGTGGCACAGGAGAGGAAGTGGTGCTGCGAGGCAGGAGAGGAAGTGGCACTGTGGCACAGGAGAGGAAGTGGTGTTGCGGCGCAGGAGAGGAAGTGGTGCTGCAGCGTAGGAGAGGAAGTGGCTCTGTGGCCCAGGAGAGGAAGTGGTGCTGCGGTGCAGGAGAGGAAGTGGTGCTGCAGGGCAGGAGAGGAAGTGGAGCTGCAGTGCAGGAGAGGAAGTGGCACTGCAGAGCAGGAGAGGAAGTGGTGCTGCGGCGCAGGAGAGGAAGTGGTGCTGCAGGGCAGGAGAGGAAGTGGTGCTGCAGCACAGAAGAGAAAGTGGAGCTGCAGCGCAGGAGAGGAAGTGGCACTGCAGAGCAGGAAAGGAAGTGACACTGCAGACCAGGAAAAGAAGCGCAGGAGTGGAAGTGGTGCTGCATCTCAAGAGAGGAAGTGGAGCTTCAGCGCAGGAGAGGAAATACAGGAAAGGAAGTGACACTGCAACCCAGGAAAGGAAGTGCAGGGAAGTCGTGCTGCTGCACAGGAGAGAAAGTGCAGAAAAGGATATACAGGAGAGGAAGAGGCACTGCAGCGCAGGAGATGAAGTGGTGCTGCGGGGCAGGAGAGGAAGTGGCACTGTGGCACAGGAGAGGAAGTGGTGCTGCGAGGCAGGAGAGGAAGTGGCACTGTGGCACAGGAGAGGAAGTGGTGTTGCGGCGCAGGAGAGGAAGTGGTGCTGCAGGGCAGGAAAGGAAGTTGCACTGCAGCGCAGGAAAAGATGTGGTGCTGCAGGGCAGGAGAAGAAGTGGTGCTGGAGGGCAGGAGAGGAAGAGGTGCTGCAGCACAGGAGAGGAAGTGGTGTTGCAGGGCAGGAGAGGAAGTGGTGCTGCAGCACAGGAGAGGAAGTGGAGTTGCAGAGCAAGAGAGGAAGTGGGGCTGCAGGGCAGGAGAGGAAGTGGCAGTGCAGGAGAGGAAGTGGTGCTGCAGGGCAGGAGAGGAAGTGGTGATGCAGGGCAGGAGAAGAAGTAGCATTGTGGCACAGGAGAGGAAGTGGCGTTGCGGTGCAGGAGAGGAAGTGGTGCTGCAGTACAGGAGAGAAAGTGGTGCTGCAGGACAGGAGAGAAAGTGGTGCTGTAAGGCAGGAGAGGAAGTGGTGCTGCAGGGCAGGAGAGGAAGTGACACTGCAGGGCAGGAGAGGAAGTGGTGCTGCAGGGCAGGAGAGGAAGTGGCACTGCAGCACAGGAGAAGAAGTGACACTGCAGCCCAGGAAAGGAAGGGCAGGAGTGGAAGTTGTGCTGCAGTACAGGAGAGGAAGTGAAGAAAAGGATATACAGGAGAGTAAGGGGCACTGCAGGGCAGGAGAGGAAGTGGTGCTGCAGGGCAGGAGAGGAAGTGGAGCTGCAGCGCAGGAGAGGAAGTGGAGCTGCAGCACAGAAGAGGAAGTGGTGCTGCAGGGCAGGAGAGGAGTTGGTGCTGCAGGGCAGGAGAGGAAGTGGTGCTGCAGGGCAGGAGAGGAAGTGGCATTGCAGGGCAGAAGAGGGAGTGGTGCTGCAGCGCAGGAGAAGAAGTGCAGGAGAGGACGTGGCATTGCAGGGCAGGAGAGGAAGTGGCACTGCAGCGCAGGAGAGGAAGTGCAGGAGAGGAAGTTGGGTTGCAGGGCAGGAGAGGCAGTGCAGGGGATGAAGTGGCGTTGCAGGGCAGAAGAGGAAGTGGTGCTGCGGTGCGGGAGAGGAAGTGGCTCTGCGGCCCAGGAAAGGAAGTGGTGCTGCGGCGTGGGAGAGGAAGTGGCTCTGCGGTCCAGGAGAGGAAGTGGTGCTGCAGCGTAGGAGAGGAAGTGGCTCTGTGGCCCAGGAGAGGAAGTGGTGCTGCGGTGCAGGAGAGGAAGTGGCTTTGCAGCGCAGGAGAGGAAGTGGCTCTGTGACCCAGGAGAGGAAGTGGCTCTGTGACCCAGGAGAGGAAGTGGCTCTGAGGCCCAGGAGAGGAAGTGGCTCTGAGGCCCAGGAGAGGAAGTGGTGCTGCAGTGCAGAAAAGGAAGTGGCTCTGCAGCCCAGGAGAGGAAGTGGTGCTGCGGCCCAGGAAAGGAAGTGGTGCTGCGGCGTGGGAGAGGAAGTGGCTCTGCGGCCCAGGAGAGGAAGTGGTGCTGCAGCGTAGGAGAGGAAGTGGCTCTGTGGCCCAGGAGAGGAAGTGGTGCTGCGGTGCAGGAGAGGAAGTGGTGCTGCAGGGCAGGAGAGGAAGTGGAGCTGCAGTGCAGGAGAGGAAGTGGCGCTGCAGAGCAGGAGAGGAAGTGGTGCTGCGGCGCAGGAGAGGAAGTGGTGCTGCAGGGCAGGAGAGGAAGTGGTGCTGCAGCACAGAAGAGAAAGTGGAGCTGCAGCGCAGGAGAGGTAGTGGCACTGCAGAGCAGGAAAGGAAGTGACACTGCAGACCAGGAAAAGAAGCGCAGGAGTGGAAGTGGTGCTGCATCTCAAGAGAGGAAGTGGAGCTTCAGCGCAGGAGAGGAAATACAGGAAAGGAAGTGACACTGCAACCCAGGAAAGGAAGTGCAGGGAAGTCGTGCTGCTGCACAGGAGAGAAAGTGCAGAAAAGGATATACAGGAGAGGAAGAGGCACTGCAGCGCAGGAGATGAAGTGGTGCTGCGGGGCAGGAGAGGAAGTGGCACTGTGGCACAGGAGAGGAAGTGGTGCTGCGAGGCAGGAGAGGAAGTGGCACTGTGGCACAGGAGAGGAAGTGGTGTTGCGGCGCAGGAGAGGAAGTGGTGCTGCAGCGTAGGAGAGGAAGTGGCTCTGTGGCCCAGGAGAGGAAGTGGTGCTGCGGTGCAGGAGAGGAAGTGGTGCTGCAGGGCAGGAGAGGAAGTGGAGCTGCAGTGCAGGAGAGGAAGTGGCACTGCAGAGCAGGAGAGGAAGTGGTGCTGCGGCGCAGGAGAGGAAGTGGTGCTGCAGGGCAGGAGAGGAAGTGGTGCTGCAGCACAGAAGAGAAAGTGGAGCTGCAGCGCAGGAGAGGAAGTGGCACTGCAGAGCAGGAAAGGAAGTGACACTGCAGACCAGGAAAAGAAGCGCAGGAGTGGAAGTGGTGCTGCATCTCAAGAGAGGAAGTGGAGCTTCAGCGCAGGAGAGGAAATACAGGAAAGGAAGTGACACTGCAACCCAGGAAAGGAAGTGCAGGGAAGTCGTGCTGCTGCACAGGAGAGAAAGTGCAGAAAAGGATATACAGGAGAGGAAGAGGCACTGCAGCGCAGGAGATGAAGTGGTGCTGCGGGGCAGGAGAGGAAGTGGCACTGTGGCACAGGAGAGGAAGTGGTGCTGCGAGGCAGGAGAGGAAGTGGCACTGTGGCACAGGAGAGGAAGTGGTGTTGCGGCGCAGGAGAGGAAGTGGTGCTGCAGGGCAGGAAAGGAAGTTGCACTGCAGCGCAGGAAAAGATGTGGTGCTGCAGGGCAGGAGAAGAAGTGGTGCTGGAGGGCAGGAGAGGAAGAGGTGCTGCAGCACAGGAGAGGAAGTGGTGTTGCAGGGCAGGAGAGGAAGTGGTGCTGCAGCACAGGAGAGGAAGTGGAGTTGCAGAGCAAGAGAGGAAGTGGGGCTGCAGGGCAGGAGAGGAAGTGGCAGTGCAGGAGAGGAAGTGGTGCTGCAGGGCAGGAGAGGAAGTGGTGATGCAGGGCAGGAGAAGAAGTAGCATTGTGGCACAGGAGAGGAAGTGGCGTTGCGGTGCAGGAGAGGAAGTGGTGCTGCAGTACAGGAGAGAAAGTGGTGCTGCAGGACAGGAGAGAAAGTGGTGCTGTAAGGCAGGAGAGGAAGTGGTGCTGCAGGGCAGGAGAGGAAGTGACACTGCAGGGCAGGAGAGGAAGTGGTGCTGCAGGGCAGGAGAGGAAGTGGCACTGCAGCACAGGAGAAGAAGTGACACTGCAGCCCAGGAAAGGAAGGGCAGGAGTGGAAGTTGTGCTGCAGTACAGGAGAGGAAGTGAAGAAAAGGATATAAAGGAGAGTAAGGGGCACTGCAGGGCAGGAGAGGAAGTGGTGCTGCAGGGCAGGAGAGGAAGTGGAGCTGCAGCGCAGGAGAGGAAGTGGAGCTGCAGCACAGAAGAGGAAGTGGTGCTGCAGGGCAGGAGAGGAGTTGGTGCTGCAGGGCAGGAGAGGAAGTGGTGCTGCAGGGCAGGAGAGGAAGTGGCATTGCAGGGCAGAAGAGGGAGTGGTGCTGCAGCGCAGGAGAAGAAGTGCAGGAGAGGACGTGGCATTGCAGGGCAGGAGAGGAAGTGGCACTGCAGCGCAGGAGAGGAAGTGCAGGAGAGGAAGTTGGGTTGCAGGGCAGGAGAGGCAGTGCAGGGGATGAAGTGGCGTTGCAGGGCAGAAGAGGAAGTGGTGCTGCAGCGCAGAAGAGGAAGTGGCGTTACAGAGCAGGAGAGGAAGTGGCACTGCAGCACAGGAGAGGAAGTGGTGCTGCAGGGCAGGAGATGAAGTGGCATTGCAGGGCAGAAGAGGAAGCGGTGCTGCAGCGCAGGAGAAGAAGTACAGGAGAGGAAGTGGTGCTGCAGGGCAGGAGAGGAAGAGCTGCTGCAGGGCAGGAGAGGAAGAGGTGCTGCAGGGCAGGAGATGAAGTGGCATTGCAGGGCAGAAGAGGAAGCGGTGCTGCAGCGCAGGAGAAGAAGTACAGGAGAGGAAGTGGTGCTGCAGGGCAGGAGATGAAGTGGCATTGCAGGGCAGAAGAGGGAGTGGTGCTGCAGCGCAAGAGAAGAAGTGCAGGAGAGGACGTGGCATTGCAGGGCAGGAGAGGAAGTGGCACTGCAGCGCAGGAGAGGAAGAGGTGCTGCAGGGCAGGAGATGAAGTGGCATTGCAGGGCAGGAGAGGAAGTGGCACTGCAGCGCAGGAGAGGAAGTGCAGGAGAGGAAGTTGGGTTGCAGGGCAGGAGAGGCAGTGCAGGGGATGAAGTGGCGTTGCAGGGCAGAAGAGGAAGTGGTGCTGCAGCGCAGAAGAGGAAGTGGCGTTACAGAGCAGGAGAGGAAGTGGCACTGCAGCGCAGGAGAGGAAGTGGTGCTGCAGGGCAGGAGAGGAAGTGGCATTGCAGGGCAGAAGAGGGAGTGGTGCTGCAGCGCAAGAGAAGAAGTGCAGGAGAGGACGTGGCATTGCAGGGCAGGAGAGGAAGTGGCACTGCAGCGCAGGAGAGGAAGAGGTGCTGCAGGGCAGGAGATGAAGTGGCATTGCAGGGCAGGAGAGGAAGTGGCACTGCAGCGCAGGAGAGGAAGTGCAGGAGAGGAAGTTGGGTTGCAGGGCAGGAGAGGCAGTGCAGGGGATGAAGTGGCGTTGCAGGGCAGAAGAGGAAGTGGTGCTGCAGCGCAGAAGAGGAAGTGGCGTTACAGAGCAGGAGAGGAAGTGGCACTGCAGCGCAGGAGAGGAAGTGGTGCTGCAGGGCAGGAGAGGAAGTGGTGCTGCAGCGCAGGAGAGGAAGAGGTGCTGCAGGGCAGGAGATGAAGTGGCACTGCAGGGCAGAAGAGGAAGCGGTGCTGCAGCGCAGGAGAGGAAGTGAAGGAGAGGAAGTTGGGTTGCAGGGCAGGAGAGGCAGTGCAGGGGATGAAGTGGCGTTGCAGGGCAGAAGAGGAAGTGGTGCTGCAGCGCAGAAGAGGAAGTAGCGTTACAGAGCAGGAGAGGAAGTGGCACTGCAGCGCAGGAGAGGAAGTGGTGCTGCAGGGCAGGAGATGAAGTGGCATTGCAGGGCAGAAGAGGAAGCGGTGCTGCAGCGCAGGAGAAGAAGTACAGAGGAGGAAGTGGCGTTGCAGGGCAGGAGAGGAAGTGGCGTTGCAGGGCAGGAGAGGCAGTGCAGGAGATGAAGTGGCATTGCAGGGCAGGAGAGGAAGTAGTGCTGCAGCGCAGGAGAGGCAGTGCAGGAGATGAAGTGGCATTGCAGGGCAGGAGAGGAAGTGGTGCTGCAGTGCAGGAGAGGAAGTGGCGTTGCAGGGCAGGAGAGGCAGTGCAGGAGATGAAGTGGCATTGCAGGGCAGGAGAGGAAGTGGTGCTGCAGCGCAGGAGAGGAAGTGGCGTTGCAGGGCAGGAGAGGCAGTGCAGGAGATGAAGTGGCATTGCAGGGCAGGAGAGGAAGTGGTGCTGCAGCACAGGAGAGGAAGTGGCGTTGCAGGGCAGGAGAGGCAGTGCAGGAGATGAAGTGGCATTTGCAGGGCAGGAGAGGAAGTGGCGTTGCAGGGCAGGAGAGGCAGTGCAGGAGATGAAGTGGCATTGCAGGGCAGGAGAGGAAGTGGTGCTGCAGCGCAGGAGAGGAAGTGGCGTTGCAGGGCAGGAGAGGCAGTGCAGGAGATGAAGTGGCATTGCAGGGCAGGAGAGGAAGTGGTGCTGCAGCGCAGGAGAGGAAGTGGCGTTGCAGGGCAGGAGAGGCAGTGCAGGAGATGAAGTGGCATTGCAGGGCAGGAGAGGAAGTGGCGTTGCAGGGCAGGAGAGGAAGTGGCGTTGCAGGGCAGGAGAGGAAGTGGCTTTTCCATTCATAAACACCCGTTCCCTTGGTGATATTTATCATTGAGTTTTCAGAATGTGCTGAGTTCAGTTTGGGGTTTTGCTAGACTGAGGCTCCTGCTCCCCTGATATGAGGCTTGCATCCTCCTTTCCCTGGCCACACTGCCCTCAGAATACACTGTGTTATTTATATACCAGAAGCCATCTGTGAATCAGTAACAGCTGGAGTGTGGAGATTTCACTATCACTACAAATTACTGTTCACACTGAAATATCAGACATTTCATATTCTATATAGTCATCTATAACATATCCTCATATCAGTACAGTACAAGCCTGCGAGCGACAGATCCAAGAGTATATGACTCAAAGTATGGTGACCCTTGTTATCATACCAACAACAGAGTCATCACCTTACACCATTACTGAGGGCATTGTACTCCTGGTCCTGGAGGACGACATAGGGAGACCTTCATGCTCTAGTGTCTCCTGATTTCCCAGGCCAGGGGTAGGGAGATGATGAGGAGGGGTCATACTATAGAGGTATTGTTCTCCTGGTCCTGGAGGAAGACCTAGAGGGACCTTCATGCTCTGTTGTCTCCTGATTCCCCGGGCCAGGGACAGGGAGATGATGAGGAGGGGTCATACTATAGAGGCATTGTGCTCCTGGTCCTGGAGGAAGCCCTAGAGGAACCTTCATGCTCTGGTGTCTCCTGATTCCCCAGGCCAGGGACAGGGGAGATGATGAGTCATCATACTATAGAGGTATTGTGCTCCTGGTCCTGGAGGAAGACCTAGAGGAACCTTCATACTCTGTTGTCTCCTGATTCCCCAGGCCAGGGACAGGGGAGATGATAAGGAGTCATACTATAGAGGTATTGTGCTCCTGGTCCTGGAGGAAGACCTAGAGGGACCTTCATACTCTGTTGTCTCCTGATTCCCCAGGCCAGGGACAGGGGAGATGATAAGGAGTCATACTATAGAGGTATTGTGCTCCTGGTCCTGGAGGAAGACTTAGAGGAACCTTCATGCTCTGGTGTCTCCTGATTCCCCAGGCCAGGGAGATGATGAGGAGTCGTACTATAGAGGCATTGTGCTCCTGGTCCTGGAGGAAGCCCTAGAGGAACCTTCATGCTCTGGTGTCTCCTGATTCCCCAGGCCAGGGACCGGGGAGATGATGAGTTCATACTATAGAAGCATTGTGCTCCTGGTCCTGGAGGAAGACCTAGAGGAACCTTCATGCTCTGTTGTCTCCTGATTCCCCAGGCCAGGGACGGGGGATGATGAGGAGTCATACTATAGAGGCATTGTGCTCCTGGTCCTGGAGGAAGACTTAGAGGAACCTTCATACTCTGTTGTCTCCTGATTCCCCAGGCCAGGGACAGGGGAGATGATAAGGAGTCATACTATAGAGGTATTGTGCTCCTGGTCTTGGAGGAAGCCCTAGAGGAACCTTCATGCTCTGTTGTCTCCTGATTCCCCATGCCAGGGACAGGGATATGATGAGGAGTCATACTATAGAGGTATTGTGCTCCTGGTCCTGGAGGAAGCCCTAGAGGAACCTTCATGCTCTGGTGTCTCCTGATTCCCCAGGCCAGGGACGGGGGATGATGAGGAGTCATACTATAGAGGCATTGTGCTCCTGGTCTTGGAGAAAGCCCTAGAGGAACCTTCATGCTCTGTCGTCTCCTGATTTCCCAGGCCAGGGACGGGGGATGATGAGGAGTCATACTATAGAGGCATTGTGCTCCTGGTCTTGGAGGAAGCCCTAGAGGAACCTTCATGCTCTGGTGTCTCCTGATTCCCCAGGCCAGGGACGGGAGATGGTGAGGAGTCGTACTATAGTGGCATTGTGCTCCTGGTCCTGGAGGAAGACTTAGAGGAACCTTCATACTCTGTTGTCTCCTGATTCCCCAGGGACAGGGGAGATGATGAGGAGTTATACTATAGAGGCATTGTGCTCCTGGTCCTGGAGGAAGCCCTAGAGGAACCTTCATGCTCTGTTGTCTCCTGATTCCCCAGGACAGGGAGATGAGGAGGAGTCGTACTATAGAGGTATTGTTCTCCTAGTCCTGGAGGAAGCCCTAGAGGAACCTTCATGCTCTGGTGTCTCCTGATTCCCTAGGACAGGGAGATGAGGAGGAGTCGTACTATAGAGGCATTGTGCTCCTGGTCCTGGAGGAAGCCCTAGAGGAACCTTCATGCTCTGGTGTCTCCTGATTCCCCAGGCCAGGGGCAGGGAGATGATGAGGAGGGGTCATACTATAGAGGTATTGTGCTCCTGGTCCTGGAGGAAGACCCAGAGGAACCTTCATACTCTGTTGTCTCCTGATTCCCCGGGCCAGGGACAGGGAGATGATGAGGAGTCATACTATAGAGGTATTGTGCTCCTGGTCCTGGAGGAAGACCTAGAGGGACCTTCATACTCTGTTGTCTCCTGATTCCCCAGGCCAGGGACAGGGGAGATGATGAGGAGTCATACTATAGAAGCATTGTGCTCCTGGTCCTGGAGGAAGACCTAGAGGGACCTTCATACTCTGTTGTCTCCTGATTCCCCAGGCCAGGGACGGGGGATGATGAGGAGTCGTACTATAGAGGTATTGTGCTCCTGGTCCTGGAGGAAGACCTAGAGGAACCTTCATGCTCTGGTGTCTCCTGATTCCCCAGGACAGGGAGATGAGGAGGAGTCGTACTATAGAGGTATTGTTCTCCTGGTCTTGGAGGAAGACCTAGAGGAACCTTCATGCTCTGGTGTCTCCTGCTTCCCCAGGACAGGGAGATGAGGAGGAGTCGTACTATAGAGGTATTGTGCTCCTGGTCCTGGAGGAAGCCCTAGAGGAACCTTCATGCTCTGGTGTCTCCTGAATACCCAGGCCAGGGACGGGGGATGATGAGGAGTCATACTATTGAGGCATTGTGCTCCTGGTCCTGGAGGAAGACTTCATGGAACCTTCATGCTCTGTTGTCTCCTGATTTCCCAGGCCAGGGACGGGGGATGATGAGGAGTCATACTATTGAGGCATTGTGCTCCTGGTCCTGGAGGAAGACATAGAGGGACCTTCATGCTCTAGTGTCTCCTGATTTCCCAGGCCAGGGACGGGGGATGATGAGGAGTCATACTATTGAGGCATTGTGCTCCTGGTCCTGGAGGAAGACATAGAGGGACCTTCATGCTCTAGTGTCTCCTGATTCCCCAGGCCAGGGACGGGAGATGGTGAGGAGTCGTACTATAGAGGCATTGTGCTCCTGGTCCTGGAGGAAGACTTAGAGGAACCTTCATACTCTGTTGTCTCCTGATTCCCCAGGGACAGGGGAGATGATAAGGAGTCATACTATAGAGGTATTGTGCTCCTGGTCTTGGAGGAAGCCCTAGAGGAACCTTCATACTCTGTTGTCTCCTGATTCCCCAGGCCAGGGACAGGGGAGATGAGTCATCATACTATAGAAGCATTGTGCTCCTGGTCCTGGAGGAAGACCTAGAGGAACCTTCATGCTCTGGTGTCTCCTGATTCCCCATGCCAGGGACAGGGATATGATGAGGAGGGGTCATACTATAGAGGTATTGTGCTCCCGGCCCTGGAGGAAGACCTAGAGGGACCTTCATACTCTGGTGTCTCCTCCTGATTCCCCAGGCCAGGGACAGGGATAATGAGGAGTCATACTATAGAGGCATTGTGCTCCTGGTCTTGGAGGAAGCCCTAGAGGAACCTTCATGCTCTGGTGTCTCTTGATTCCCCAGGCCAGGGACGGGGGATGATGAGGAGTCATACTATAGAGGCATTGTGCTCCTGGTCTTGGAGGAAGCCCTAGAGGAACCTTCATGCTCTGTTGTCTCCTGATTTCCCAGGCCAGGGACGGGGGATGGTGAGGAGTCGTACTATAGAGGCATTGTGCTCCTGGTCCTGGAGGAAGACCTAGAGGGACCTTCATGCTCTGGTGTATCCTGATTCCCCGGGCCAGGGACGGGAGATGGTGAGGAGTCATACTATAGAGGCATTGTGCTCCTGGTCTTGGAGAAAGCCCTAGAGGAACCTTCATGCTCTGGTGTCTCCTGATTTCCCAGGCCAGGGACGGGAGATGGTGAGGAGTTGTACTATAGAGGCATTGTGCTCCTGGTCTTGGAGGAAGCCCTAGAGGAACCTTCATGCTCTGGTGTCTCTTGATTCCCCAGGCCAGGGACGGGGGATGATGAGTTCATACTATAGAGGTATTGTGCTCCTGGTCCTGGAGGAAGACTTCATGGAACCTTCATGCTCTGTTGTCTCCTGATTTCCCAGGCCAGGGACGGGGGATGATGAGGAGTCATACTATAGAGGCATTGTGCTCCTGGTCTTGGAGGAAGCCCTAGAGGAACCTTCATGCTCTGGTGTCTCCTGATTCCCCAGGCCAGGGACGGGGGATGATGAGGAGTCATACTATAGAGGCATTGTGCTCCTGGTCTTGGAGGAAGCCCTAGAGGAACCTTCATGCTCTGGTGTCTCTTGATTCCCCAGGCTAGGGACGGGGGATGATGAGGAGTCATACTATAGAGGCATTGTGCTTCTGGTCCTGGAGGAAGCCCTAGAGGAACCTTCATGCTCTGGTGTCTCTTGATTCCCCAGGCCAGGGACGGGGTGTAACACTGGGGAGTTATACTTTCTGACCAGCCAGCACAACAAGGCTGAGAGCTGAATTATGGAAGTGTAGAGTGCCGGGACAAGGTCCACTGTCAACAGAGGCTGAGCTGCCAAAGTGCGCCCCCCCCCCCAAGTGCCCCCTCCCCCTTTCGAGTAGTTTAAGCTGTTGTAATTGCACATTAAAGATATCATTTGGTAAAAAAAATAAGCTTTACTCACCTGGGGCTTTCTCTGCTCCACTCTCCGCCACTGTCCCGGGCTCCCTGCACAGTGTAGAGGACGACCGCGGGGTCGTCCTTATTGCGCCTGCGTGAAGCGCTGCTGCCCGCTGTCAATCAGCACACTGCGCAGAACTACTGCGCCTGCGCCGCGGACAACGTGGCCATGATTGACAGCGGGCAGCAGTGCTTCACGCAGGCACAATAAGGACGACCCCGCGGTCGTCCTCTACACTGTGCGGGGAGCCCGGGACAGTGGCGGAGAGCGGAGCGGAGAAAGCCCCAGGTGAGTAAAGCTAATTTTTTTACCAAATGATTTCTTTAACACCAAAATAAGGTGCATTGTTCAAATTCATGGATAGCCGACACCTGAGTGACATGATTGATGACAGACAGTGCACAGACACACATTATCCTTCATATAATGCACCCTAAATAGATATTATATTAGCAGCTGATGTAGATGTGCTTGTCACATTATATTATCCATATTCCATAATGCAGGACAGACAGGAGCTCAGCTGTGCTTGTCACATTATAATACTATGTAATATATTATCCATATTCCATAATGCAGGACAGACAGGAGCTCAGCTGTGCTTGTCACATTATAATACTATGTAATATATTCTCCATATTCCATAATGCAGGACAGACAGGAGCTCAGCTGTGCTTGTCACATTATAATACTATGTAATATATTATCCATATTCCATAATGCAGGACAGACAGGAGCTCAGCTGTGCTTGTCACATTATAATACTATGTAATATATTCTCCATATTCCATAATGCAGGACAGACAGGAGCTCAGCTGTGCTTGTCACATTATAATACTATGTAATATATTCTCCATATTCCATAATGCAGGACAGACGGGAGCTCAGCTGTGCTTGTCCCATTCTAATACTATGTAATATATTCTCCATATTCCATAATGCAGGACAGACAGGAGCTCAGCTGTGCTTGTCACATTATAATACTATGTAATATATTCTCCATATTCCATAATGCAGGACAGGCAGGCGCTCAGCTGTGCTTGTCACATTCTAATACTATGTAATATATTCTCCATATTCCATAATGCAGGACACACAGGAGCTCAGCTGTGCTTGTCACATTATAATACTATGTAATATATTCTCCATATTCCATAATGCAGGACAGACAGGAGCTCAGCTGTGCTTGTCACATTATAATACTATGTAATATATTCTCCATATTCCATAATGCAGGACAGACAGGAGCTCAGCTGTGCTTGTCACATTCTAATACTATGTAATATATTCTCCATATTCCATAATGCAGGACAGACAGGAGCTCAGCTGTGCTTGTCACATTATAATACTATGTAATATATTCTCCATATTCCATAATGCAGGACAGACAGGAGCTCAGCTGTGCTTGTCACATTATAATACTATGTAATATATTCTCCATATTCCATAATGCAGGACAGACAGGAGCTCAGCTGTGCTTGTCACATTATAATACTATGTAATATATTCTCCATATTCCATAATGCAGGACAGACAGGAGCTCAGCTGTGCTTGTCACATTATAATACTATGTAATATATTCTCCATATTCCATAATGCAGGACAGACAGGAGCTCAGCTGTGCTTGTCACATTATAATACTATGTAATATATTCTCCATATTCCATAATGCAGGACAGACAGGAGCTCAGCTGTGCTTGTCACATTATAATACTATGTAATATATTCTCCATAATGCAGGACAGACAGGAGCTCAGCTGTGCTTGTCACATTATAATACTATGTAATATATTCTCCATATTCCATAATGCAGGACAGACAGGAGCTCAGCTGTGCTTGTCACATTATAATACTATGTAATATATTCTCCATATTCCATAATGCAGGACAGACAGGAGCTCAGCTGTGCTTGTCACATTATAATACTATGTAATATATTCTCCATATTCCATAATGCAGGACAGACAGGAGCTCAGCTGTGCTTGTCACATTATAATACTATGTAATATATTCTCCATATTCCATAATGCAGGACAGACGGGAGCTCAGCTGTGCTTGTCACATTATAATACTATGTAATATATTCTCCATATTCCATAATGCAGGACAGACAGGCGCTCAGCTGTGCTTGTCACATTATAATACTATGTAATATATTCTCCATATTCCATAATGCAGGACAGACAGGACCTCAGCTGTGCTTGTCACATTATAATACTATGTAATATATTCTCCATATTCCATAATGCAGGACAGACAGGAGCTCAGCTGTGCTTGTCACATTATAATACTATGTAATATATTCTCCATAATGCAGGACAGACAGGAGCTCAGCTGTGCTTGTCACATTATAATACTATGTAATATATTCTCCATATTCCATAATGCAGGACAGACAGGAGCTCAGCTGTGCTTGTCACATTATAATACTATGTAATATATTCTCCATATTCCATAATGCAGGACAGACAGGCGCTCAGCTGTGCTTGTCACATTATAATACTATGTAATATATTCTCCATATTCCATAATGCAGGACAGACAGGAGCTCAGCTGTGCTTGTCACATTATAATACTATGTAATATATTCTCCATATTCCATAATGCAGGACAGACAGGAGCTCAGCTGTGCTTGTCACATTATAATACTATGTAATATATTCTCCATATTCCATAATGCAGGACAGACAGGAGCTCAGCTGTGCTTGTCACATTATAATACTATGTAATATATTCTCCATATTCCATAATGCAGGACAGACAGGAGCTCAGCTGTGCTTGTCACATTATACTATGTAATATATTCTCCATATTCCATAATGCAGGACAGACAGGAGCTCAGCTGTGCTTGTCACATTATAATACTATGTAATATATTCTCCATATTCCATAATGCAGGACAGACAGGAGCTCAGCTGTGCTTGTCACAATATAATACTATGTAATATATTCTCCATATTCCATAATGGAGGACAGACAGGAGCTCAGCTGTGCTTGTCACATTATAATACTATGTAATATATTCTCCATATTCCATAATGCAGGACAGACAGGCGCTCAGCTGTGCTTGTCACATTATAATACTATGTAATATATTCTCCATATTCCATAATGCAGGACAGACAGGAGCTCAGCTGTGCTTGTCACATTATAATACTATGTAATATATTCTCCATATTCCATAATGCAGGACAGACAGGAGCTCAGCTGTGCTTGTCACATTATAATACTATGTAATATATTTTCCATAATGCAGGACAGACAGGAGCTCAGCTGTGCTTGTCACATTATAATACTATGTAATATATTCTCCATATTCCATAATGCAGGACAGACAGGCGCTCAGCTGTGCTTGTCACATTATAATACTATGTAATATATTCTCCATATTCCATAATGCAGGACAGACAGGCGCTCAGCTGTGCTTGTCACATTATAATACTATGTAATATATTCTCCATATTCCATAATGCAGGACAGACAGGAGCTCAGCTGTGCTTGTCACATTATAATACTATGTAATATATTCTCCATATTCCATAATGCAGGACAGACAGGAGCTCAGCTGTGCTTGTCACATTATAATACTATGTAATATATTCTCCATATTCCATAATGCAGGACAGACAGGAGCTCAGCTGTGCTTGTCACATTATAATACTATGTAATATATTCTCCATATTCCATAATGCAGGACAGACAGGAGCTCAGCTGTGCTTGTCACATTATAATACTATGTAATATATTCTCCATAATGAAGGACAGACAGGAGCTCAGCTGTGCTTGTCACATTATAATACTATGTAATATATTCTCCATAATGCAGGACAGACAGGAGCTCAGCTGTGCTTGTCACATTATAATACTATGTAATATATTCTCCATATTCCATAATGCAGGACAGACAGGAGCTCAGCTGTGCTTGTCACATTATAATACTATGTAATATATTCTCCATATTCCATAATGCAGGACAGACAGGAGCTCAGCTGTGCTTGTCACATTATAATACTATGTAATATATTCTCCATAATGCAGGACAGACAGGAGCTCAGCTGTGCTTGTCACATTATAATACTATGTAATATATTCTCCATATTCCATAATGCAGGACAGACAGGCGCTCAGCTGTGCTTGTCACATTATAATACTATGTAATATATTCTCCATATTCCATAATGCAGGACAGACAGGCGCTCAGCTGTGCTTGTCACATTATAATACTATGTAATATATTATCCATATTCCATAATGCAGGACAGACAGGAGCTCAGCTGTGCTTGTCACATTATAATACTATGTAATATATTCTCCATATTCCATAATGCAGGACAGACAGGAGCTCAGCTGTGCTTGTCACATTATAATACTATGTAATATATTCTCCATATTCCATAATGCAGGACAGACGGGAGCTCAGCTGTGCTTGTCACATTATAATACTATGTAATATATTCTCCATATTCCATAATGCAGGACAGACGGGACCTCAGCTGTGCTTGTCACATTATAATACTATGTAATATATTCTCCATATTCCATAATGCAGGACAGACGGGAGCTCAGCTGTGCTTGTCACATTATAATACTATGTAATATATTCTCCATATTCCATAATGCAGGACAGACGGGAGCTCAGCTGTGCTTGTCACATTATAATACTATGTAATATATTCTCCATATTCCATAATGCAGGACAGACAGGAGCTCAGCTGTGCTTGTCACATTATAATACTATGTAATATATTCTCCATATTCTATAATGCAGGACAGACAGGCGCTCAGCTGTGCTTGTCACATTCTAATACTATGTAATATATTCTCCATATTCCATAATGCAGGACAGACAGGAGCTCAGCTGTGCTTGTCACATTATAATACTATGTAATATATTCTCCATATTCCATAATGCAGGACAGACAGGAGCTCAGCTGTGCTTGTTACATTATAATACTATGTAATATATTCTCCATATTCCATAATGCAGGACAGACAGGAGCTCAGCTGTGCTTGTCACATTATAATACTATGTAATATATTCTCCATATTCCATAATGCAGGACAGACAGGAGCTCAGCTGTGCTTGTCACATTATAATACTATGTAATATATTCTCCATACTCCATAATGCAGGACAGACAGGCGCTCAGCTGTGCTTGTCACATTATAATACTATGTAATATATTCTCCATATTCCATAATGCAGGACAGACAGGAGCTCAGCTGTGCTTGTCACATTATAATACTATGTAATATATTCTCCATATTCTATAATGCAGGACAGACAGGCGCTCAGCTGTGCTTGTCACATTATAATACTATGTAATATATTCTCCATATTCTATAATGCAGGACAGACAGGCGCTCAGCTGTGCTTGTCACATTATAATACTATGTAATATATTCTCCATATTCCATAATGCAGGACAGACAGGAGCTCAGCTGTGCTTGTCACATTATAATACTATGTAATATATTCTCCATACTCCATAATGCAGGACAGACAGGCGCTCAGCTGTGCTTGTCACATTATAATACTATGTAATATATTCTCCATATTCCATAATGCAGGACAGACAGGAGCTCAGCTGTGCTTGTCACATTATAATACTATGTAATATATTCTCCATATTCTATAATGCAGGACAGACAGGCGCTCAGCTGTGCTTGTCACATTATAATACTATGTAATATATTCTCCATATTCCATAATGCAGGACAGACAGGAGCTCAGCTGTGCTTGTCACATTATAATACTATGTAATATATTCTCCATACTCCATAATGCAGGACAGACAGGAGCTCAGCTGTGCTTGTCACATTATAATACTATGTAATATATTCTCCATATTCCATAATGCAGGACAGACAGGAGCTCAGCTGTGCTTGTCACATTATAATACTATGTAATATATTCTCCATATTCCATAATGCAGGACAGACAGGAGCTCAGCTGTGCTTGTCACATTATAATACTATGTAATATATTCTCCATATTCCATAATGCAGGACAGACAGGAGCTCAGCTGTGCTTGTCACATTATAATACTATGTAATATATTCTCCATATTCCATAATGCAGGACAGACAGGCGCTCAGCTGTGCTTGTCACATTATAATACTATGTAATATATTCTCCATATTCCATAATGCAGGACAGACAGGAGCTCAGCTGTGCTTGTCACATTATAATACTATGTAATATATTCTCCATATTCCATAATGCAGGACAGACAGGCGCTCAGCTGTGCTTGTCACATTATAATACTATGTAATATATTCTCCATATTCTATAATGCAGGACAGACAGGCGCTCAGCTGTGCTTGTCACATTATAATACTATGTAATATATTCTCCATATTCCATAATGCAGGACAGACAGGAGCTCAGCTGTGCTTGTCACATTATAATACTATGTAATATATTCTCCATATTCCATAATGCAGGACAGACAGGAGCTCAGCTGTGCTTGTCACATTATAATACTATGTAATATATTCTCCATATTCCATAATGCAGGACAGACAGGAGCTCAGCTGTGCTTGTCACATTCATGTAATAGTATGTATCTAAAATATAATGCATGATGAGGGGAGCATTGGGAGCTTTATAATATTGATCAATATGATAGCTATAATAATGCTGCTTCCCTCAACTTGTCACACTTACTTTTACTTCAATTTGACAGCCAGCCCGTGGGCCACACAGAGCAGGCGATTCCAATTTCCACCTGTCCACAGCCACACCACTGTCTCCTGCCTGACTCCTCCCTGGCTGCTGAGTCACAGGACAGGAGACAGCGCGACTCTGAGCGGCACGTTAAGCCAGCTGCAGGGGGGCGGGACCCACAGGCTGCTGACGTCACACAGAGAGGCGCACGCTGGTTGGCCTCTGTGTGAGAGAGAGGGGCTGGCGGCAGCGCACATTGGAGCTACTTGGAGGCGTCCCGCCAGTGACCATGGCTACGCTACAGGGTAGCGGAGAGCGGAGTATGTATACACTCCGCTCCGGCGTCTGCCAGCCCAGCATTGTGTGACAGTGTAGCGGCAGGCGGCAGGCAGCATGAATGCAGGGCGGGGGGGCGGCCAGCCAGAGAGGTAACAGACAGAGTCACAGACTACAAGTTGCGCCCCCCAGAGTGCTAATGACCTGCGCCCAGAGGCTCCAGCCTCGCTGGCCTCTGTGTCGGCACGGCCCTGTGTAGACTGACTGCCCAGAGCAACTGCAGGTCTGGGCTTCTGATAAGACACAATGGCTGCGCAGTGCGATGTTGTGCTGCTCTGGCGATAGCAAACATTCAGACAGATACAAGATAGACTGGAGTGAGGCAACCAATAGCAACTGCAGCTCTGGGCTTCTGATAAGACGCAATGGCAGCGCAGTGCGATGTTGCGCCGCTCTGGCGATAGCAAACATTCAGACAGATACAAGACAGACTGGAGTGAGGCAACCAATAGCAACCACAGCAATGGCTACCTGCAAGGACAGGACTAGGAGGACAGAGACTGACAGAATGAATGCTTGCTAATCGAGTCACTGCCTCAGTGACAGCAAGTATTCACAAAGACTGGAGTGAGGTAACCAATAGCAACCACAGCAATGGCTACCTGCAAGGACAGGACTAGGAGGACAGAGGCTGACAGAATGAATGCTTGCTAATCGAGTCACTGCCTCAGTGACAGCAAGTATTCACAAAGACTGGAGTGAGGTAACCAATAGCAACCACAGCAATGGCTACCTGCAAGGACAGGACTAGGAGGACAGAGACTGACAGAATGAATGCTTGCTAATCGAGTCACTGCCTCAGTGACAGCAAGCATTCACAGAGACAGGAGTGAGGTAACCAATAGCAACCACAGCAATGGCTACCTCGCAAGGACAGGACAGAATAGTCAGGAAATAGCAGAAGCAAAGGCAGGCAAGCGTAATACATAGACAAATATACAATAGATATGATTTCCAAGCGTATTACAATTTACAGCTATCAATGAAACTACAACGACTGACTAACATATGTATATATCGGCCATGAACCGATATATAACATAAGCAAGGGAGACTGGCTAGGATCAGGAGCAATACAAGGAACAAGGCTGGGCAATACAGAATCTCTATACTAGAAGGAGTACGTATATATGCCCCCATGGGAAATATATAACGTAGCTACACAGGAATAACTGAACTAAGACAAGGAATATATTTTACAATATCAAGGGACCCAGTAACAGCCTAGACAGAGCTGAAACTATGACGGGTCGGAGTCTAACAGGGGAGGCAGACCTTTATGCCGGCATCAACCAATGGATGCAAGCATGCAAATCTCCACACAGCTGAATGGTAATCACTCAATCCTGAGCTGGCCTGAATACCATTTGCCAGCTGAAAGACTATCATAACAAATGCATGCAGTACTATGCAAGAACATGCCTGCAGGAAATCCAGGGCTATCTGGCTGCAGCTCAGCTGTAGTAAGCAATTGGTGGAATGATGACAGTATTCTGAGCTGTTCAGAACTGCAGAGCAATTGCAAATGACAATATGCCTCATTGCGAATGCACAACCGAATGCAGACTGACAAGCCGGAACTGCAGACTGACAAGCCGGAACTGTCCATTTGCGACACCACCTGCAATGGACAGAACACGTCACAGAAGGAATCCTAACACAGGGATATGATGAGGAGTCATATTATAGAAGCATTGTGCTCCTGGTCCTGGAGGAAGACCTAGAGGAACCTTCATGCTCTGGTGTCTCCTGATTCCCCGGGCCAGGTAAAAGGGGGGATGCCAATGATTTACACTATTGGGGCACTCCTGGGCCATAAATAGCATGACCCTGATACCAACCTACTGGGCTGTGACCCATAACGTGACCGGCCCTGACCTATAAAATAACCTGACCCCAGCCTCCTATAACATAACCTGACCCCGGCCTCCTATAACATAACTTCCTGGGCTCTGACCCATAACATCCACTGACCCAGACCTTCTATAAAATGGCCTGAGTGACTAGTAGAGATGTCGCGAACGGTTCTCGAACCGTTCACCGGCGAACATCTCAGCATCTCTGGGCCCTGTACTACTTCCGGGTCGCTATGACCCAGAGTAGTACGTCTGCGCTCGGCCGGCGGTGCGTGTCCTAGATCGCGCGCCTGTTGCCGGGCACTTTCTGCACATGTGCGTGACGTCATGAGTGCGCAGAGAGTGCCCGGCAACAGGCGCGCGATATAGGACACGCACCGCCGGGCCAGCGCAGGTCATAGCGACCCGGAGGCAGTACAGGGCCCACAGAGATTTGCCCAGTGAACGGTTCGGGCCATCTCTACTGACTAGTGGTGCTCGTACTGACTTGGTAATTACGGCTTTATTACTGGTAATTACGAGCTGAAAATGGCAGTTATGGTATTGGAAACGTTCATTCGGAATTACGGATACCACATAAAAGTGCACTCCAAGTGGCTCTGGTCATTTTGATTCTGACCGTGGAGTACTTTGATTGGTGCGAGAGTGCATTCTTGTAGTTACTCACAGTAGCCCTAGCGTGTCCCTAGCAACCAATGGGAATGAGCTGAGCTTGAGCCCACCCTCCCTATATAAGGTGGCCGCCATTTTACAATTCCTCCTTGCTGAGTTTAATAATAATAATAATAATTCCTTTTTATTGTATAGCGCTTTTCTCCTGTCGGACTCAAAGCGCTTGTGAGGCAGCCACTAGAGCGCACTCAGTAGGCAGTAGCAGTGTTAGGGAGTCTTGCCCAAAGAACTCCTTACTGAATTACTGGCTTACTGAACAGGCAGAGCCAGGATTTGAACCCTGGTCTCCTGTGTCAGAGGCAGAGCCCTTAACCAGCACACTATCCAGCCACTAGTTTACCAGTGCTGTGAGAGGTTGTGTCAGATCTATAGCTCCCAGCTGTCCCTCTTTGGGAACTCTGTCCCCCTGTCTTCCCCATTTGTCCCTCTTTCAGGAATCTATGTAAATATATGTATTTTATCTACTGAAAAATGTTTTTTATTACTTCCATCCTTTAGGGCTGTTCACACTATGGGCCTGATTCACAAAGCGGTGCTAACAGTTAGCACGCTGGTAAAAAGCCCCTTATCACGCCTAAACTCAGTTTAGGCGTGATAAAATAAACTCGCGCACAAAGTTTTACGCGCGCAACTCCATTAACCTCCTTGGCGGTAACCCCGTGTGTGACACGGGGTAAGCCGCCGGAGGGTGCCGCTCAGGCCCTGCTGGGCCGATTTTCATAATTTTTGTTTTGCTGGACGCAGCTAGCACTTTGCTAGCTGCGCCAGCACTCTGATCGCCGCCGGCCCCTGCCCGATCGCCGCTATCTGCTGCGGCGCGGGCCCCCCCCCCCCTCCAGACCCCAGCGCTGCCTGGCCAATCAGTGCCAGGCAGCGCCGAGGGGTGGCCCGGGACTCCCAATGACGTCCCGACGTCAGTGACGTCGGTGACGTCATCCCGCCCCGTCGCCATGGCGACGGGGGAAGCCCTCCAGGAAATCCCGTTCTATGAACGGGATTTCCTGATCGGAGATCGCCGAAGGCGATCGAAGCGGGCGGGGGGATGCCGCTCAGCAGCGGCTATCATGTAGCGAGCCCTCGGCTCGCTACATGATTAAAAAATTTTTTTTTTTTTTAAAAACTGCTGCGCTCCCTCCTGGCGGTATTTTTCATACCGCCAAGGAGGTTAAACCCTATGCGACGTTTTGCGTGCACCGGACTTTGCGTGTGCAAAACATTGCGCGTGAGTTTTTCCCTCAAAGCAGTGCTAACCTACATAGTGCAATGCTTAGCATACCCAAAAGTCTTTAGGCGTGCTAAGTAGGTTAGCACCGCTTTGTGAATCAAGCCCTATGAGTGCTTTTCGATTTTGAAAAGCTCTGGCGATTTTTGAAAAACACTTAAAAAGCGTTTGAGCAATGTTCCTCAATGAGAGTGTTCTAACATCAGCGATGAGCTTTCTCTCCCATCACAAATGCAGAACCTGCACCATTTTACTGAGCGTGTGCGTTTCAATGCAAAGTATAGGAAAATCGCTAAGCGCTTGAAAAATCTCTAGGAAAATCGATTTTTAAGCGCTTTGCTTCAGGAAGTAAATTACAGCTGCTATTCATTTCCAGGTCAAAGAGAGAACTTCCTGTTTGTCTGCAGGAAGAAAAGTTCAAATCACCTAACAAAAGCGCTTCTAAGAATCAAACATCGCTTAGAGAGCTCCGGGAAAAGCGCTTTGCAAAAGCACCCCCAAACGTGCTCGCCAATTGCGCTGCTGATTTATAATGTGAACTAGGCCTCAAATTCATAGATCTCTTATTTTCAAATGGTAATATGAAGGAAAATGAACCAAGATAGAAAGGACCAGTGTGGTTTGAATTATAAATCCACATATTTTTCTTATGAAATCTTTAAGGTATGCTTGACTGGGGGGGGGGGGGGGGTGGCAGGGGTGTGATCAGGGGTGTGGCAGGGGCATGATCAGGGGTGTGGCAGGGGCATGATCAGGGGTGTGGCATGTATACAACAATATGAGCAAATAATATTGTAGCACAAACTATCAACACCCCCTACACAGGCAGCAGCAACAATCATATGCAACAAGAAAAGATGCCCCAAAAGGGAACTCTATGTATCGCAAATAAGCCAACAACTCTCTGTAGGTGAGAAAAATCTGTCATTTATTAAGGACTGATCCAGCATGAAAGATTAAAAACAATGAAAATCTCAGCTGAATCTGAACGTAATCAGAACTCCCCACGCAGAGGATATAAAGTGCAAAAATACAACACAAAAAGTGCATATATATATTACAGCTGTACTGGCCAACAGTGGGGCCAATCAGCAATAGAATGAAAAAATCCAATCGTGTAAAAGTCACATCAATGAAAAAAGTGCTCCGTGCATAAATACATCATATACAAAACATAAATACATATACAAAACATAAATACATATACAAAACATAAATACATATACAAAACATAAATACATATACAAAACATAAACACAAATACAAAACATAAATACATATACAAAACATAAACACAATACATATACATATACAAAACATAAACACAAATACAAAACATAAATACATATACAAAACATAAATACATATACAAAACATAAATACATATACAAAACATAAATACATATACAAAACATAAACACAATACATATACAAAACATAAATACATATACAAAACAAATACATATACAAAACATAAATACATACACAAAACATACACAATACATATACATGTACAAAACATAAATACACATACAAAACATAAATACATATACAAAACATAAATACATGTACAAAACAATGTACAAATCCACTAAAAGACTGACTGTATGGAGACCGCAATTGAAATCCCTGAGCAAATGTCAGCAATTTAGGTGCAATGCCTATAAAAGATGAGTGTACTGACCTGACGTTGGGTGACGGCGGCGTGTGCCGGCTGGAACGCACGCCTGCCAGACACCCAGTGCGTGGCCACGCACAATACGGCAGTCATCTGATCCTGCATGGACCAATAATAGGCACTCCAATAGGCACTCCCAGTATACTCAGAAGCAGCCACACGCGAGTGCGTAAAGCTGTCCCTCAGCCTCGCCTCAGCCCCGGATTCCTCCTGGGTAGGCTGGGCTGCATTTATTTCACTTTTTACTATTTATTACAGGTCAGTACGCTCATCTTTTATAGGCCTTGCACCTAATTTGCTGACATTTGCTCAGGGATTTCAGTTGCGGTCTCCATACAGTCAGTCTTCTAGTGGTTTTGTACATTGTTTTGTATTTGTATTTAGGTTTTGTATATGTATATGTATTGTATTTATGTTTTGTACATGTATTTATGTTTTGTATATATATTTGTTTTGTATATGTATATGTATTGTGTTTATGTTTTGTATATGTATTTATGTTTTGTATATGTATTTATGTTTTGTATATGATGTATTTATGCACGAAGCACTTTTTTCATTGATGTGACTTGTTTGGGATCTTACACGATTGGATTTTTTTCATTCTATTGCTGATTGGCCCCACTGTTGGCCAGTACAGCTGTAATATATATATGCACTTTTTGTGTTGTATTTTTGCACTTTATATCCTCTGTGTGGGGAGTTCTGATTACGTTCAGATTCAGCTGAGATTTTCATTGTTTTTAATCTTTCATGCTGGATCAGTCCTTAATAAATGACAGATTTTTCTCACCTACAGAGAGTTGTTGGCTTATTTACGATACATAGAGTTCCCTTTTGGGGCATCTTTTCTTGTTGGATAGGGGTGTGGTGGGGGCGTGGTCAGGGGTGTGGCAGGGGCGTGGCTTAAGTGTGCCTCTTTCTTACCTGAAGAAGTGGGGAGGTATGCAGAGATCCAGTGCAGTTTACTGTGCATGTGCCATTCTACTGCTCAACTTGAGCCTGTATATTGTATTTGCATTGCTTTGCTGTGAGCTAGCTTGTGATTCAGGCAGATTAGCTGAGGGATTGATTTACACAGTGCATTAGTGATAGTGCAGAGTCAGTGACAGTGTAGAGACAAGGATTGCAGTCAGTTAGTTTAGGGTTGTATTAGGGGAGGGATTTAGTTTGTGAAAGAGTCATTTTATATTCTGTACACAAAATGCCTAGAACTGCAGGTGTGATCACTAAGGCCATTCCCAATATCCCCCCCATTATCCCCACATGCCCCCCTCCCCCAGCTCTGCAGAACGTCCAGCACACGTCACTGAGAGGCACCTACGGGGGGCGGGGACTCTGCCTGATCATCAACTAACCTGGACTCTGAGGGGGGCGGGGACTCTGCCTGATCATCATCTAACCTGGACTCTGAGGGGGGCGGGGACTCTGCCTGATCATCAACTAACCTGGACTCTGAGGGGGGCAGGGACTCTGCCTGATCATCATCTAACCTGGACTCTGAGGGGGGCGGGGACTCTGCCTGATCATCAACTAACCTGGACTCTGAGGGGGGCGGGGGACTCTGCCTGATCATCATCTAACCTGGACTCTGAGGGGGGCGGGGACTCTGCCTGATCATCAACTAACCTGGACTCTGAGGGGGGCGGGGACTCTGCCTGATCATCAACTAACCTGGACTCTGAGGGGGGCGGGGGACTCTGCCTGATCATCATCTAACCTGGACTCTGAGGGGGGCGGGGACTCTGCCTGATCATCAACTAACCTGGACTCTGAGGGGGGCGGGGACTCCGCCTGATCATCAACTAACCTGGACTCTGAGGGGGGCGGGGACTCCGCCTGATCATCAACTAACCTGGACTCTGAGGGGGGCGGGGACTCTGCCTGATCATCATCTAACCTGGACTCTGAGGGGGGCGGGGACTCTGCCTGATCATCAACTAACCTGGACTCTGAGGGGGGCGGGGACTCTGCCTGATCATCAACTAACCTGGACTCTGAGGGGGGCGGGGACTCTGCCTGATCATCATCTAACCTGGACTCTGAGGAGGGCGGGGACTCTGCCTGATCATCAACTAACCTGGACTCTGAGGGGGGCAGGGACTCTGCCTGATCATCATCTAACCTGGACTCTGAGGGGGGCGGGGACTCTGCCTGATCATCAACTAACCTGGACTCTGAGGGGGGCGGGGGACTCTGCCTGATCATCAACTAACCTGGACTCTGAGGGGGGCGGGGACTCTGCCTGATCATCAACTAACCTGGACTCTGAGGGGGGCGGGGACTCTGCCTGATCATCATCTAACCTGGACTCTGAGGGGGGCGGGGACTCTGCCTGATCATCATCTAACCTGGACTCTGAGGGGGGCGGGGACTCTGCCTGATCATCATCTAACCTGGACTCTGAACTGTGCTGGAAGCAAATCCATTCCCAAGCATTTCCTCACCTCCAGCGTCTTACGCTCTGCTGCTCCTCTTGTCTAACTTTTATTTCCCTGTCAATGTTTAAAGACCTCTGTCACGAAAACCTTAAAATATAAAATACATGTAAATATATACAAATAAGAAGTACGAGTAAAATGAGCCAAAAATGACTTTTCTCCTATGTTGCTGTCACTCACAGTAAGTAGTAGGCATCTCACAGAACTGACAGGTTTTGGATTAGCCCATCTCCTCATGGGAGGTTCTCAGGGTTTTCTTTATTTGTAAAAGCACTTAGTGAATGGCAGTTGCTCCATCCAACTGCCAGAATAGTGTGCAGCGAGCAGGGAGGCTGGCCAGCTTCTTTGTATTAATCCTTTTCAAGGAATGTCTTTATAAATAATAAAGTCCATGCTGAGAATCCCCCATGAAGAGATGGACTAGCCCAAAACCTGTCAGTAATGTCAGATTACTACTACTTACTGTAAGTGACAGCAACACAGGAGAAAAGTAATTTATGGCTCATTTTATGCTAGAAGAAACCTACTTCTTATTTGAATGTGTTTTAAATGTTAAGATTTTTGCGACAGTTCCTCTTTAAGTCATGGCTTTCTTTCTGTTATAAGCTAGTGAAGCTGAATCTCGGCATGGTCAGAATCTGCAGCTCTGCACATCCCAAGGCTTGAAGGACAACTGAAGCGAGAGGGATATGAAGGCTGCCGTATTTACTTCCTATTACGCAATACCAGTTGCCTGGCTGTCCTGCTGATCCTCTGCCTCTCATACTCTCAGCCATAGCCCCTGAACAAGCATGCAGCAGATCAGGTGTCTCTGACATTATTGTCACATCTGACAAGATTAGCATGCTGTTTCTGGTGAGAGTCAGACACTACTGCAGCCAAATAGACCAGCTGGGCTGCCAGGCAACTGGTATTGTGTAACAGGAAATAAATATGGCAGCCTCCGTATACCTCTTACTTCAGTTGTCCTTTAAGGTGAATGGGAACCGCATTTAAAAAAATGAAGCAAATACTTACCTAAGGAGAGGGAAGTCTCTGGGTCGTATAGAGCCTTCCGTCTCCTCTCTCGGTGCCCTCTATCCTGTGCTGGCTCCTCCCCCCCCCCCCCGTCTCCTCTCTCGGTGCCCTCTATCCTGTGCTGGCTCCTCCCCCCCCCCGTCTCCTCTCTCGGTGCCCTCTATCCTGTGCTGGCTCCTCCCCCCCCCCGTCTCCTCTCTCGGTGCTCTCTATCCTGTGCTGGCTCCCCCCCCCCCCGTCTCCTCTCTCGGTGCTCTCTATCCTGTACTGGCTCCTCCCCCCCCCCGTCTCCTCTCTCGGTGCTCTCTATCCTGTGCTGGCTCCTCCCCCCCCGTCTCCTCTCTCGGTGCCCTCTATCCTGTGCTGGCTCCTCCCCCCCCCCGTCTCCTCTCTCGGTGCTCTCTATCCTGTGCTGGCTCCTCCCCCCCGTCTCCTCTCTCGGTGCTCTCTATCCTGTACTGGCTCCTCCCCCCCGTCTCCCCTCTCGTTGCCCTCTATCCTGTGCTGGCTCCTCCCCCCCCGTCTCCTCTCTCGGTGCTCTCTATCCTGTGCTGGCTCCTCCCCCCCGTCTCCTCTCTCGGTGCTCTCTATCCTGTACTGGCTCCTCCCCCCCGTCTCCCCTCTCGGTGCTCTCTATCCTGTACTGGCTCCTCCCCCCCCCGTCTCCTCTCTCGGTGCTCTCTATCCTGTGCTGGCTCCTCCCCCCCCGTCTCCTCTCTCGGTGCCCTCTATCCTGTGCTGGCTCCTCCCCCCCCCCGTCTCCTCTCTCGGTGCTCTCTATCCTGTGCTGGCTCCTCCCCCCGTCTCCTCTCTCGGTGCTCTCTATCCTGTACTGGCTCCTCCCCCCCGTCTCCCCTCTCGTTGCCCTCTATCCTGTGCTGGCTCCTCCCCCCCCGTCTCCTCTCTCGGTGCTCTCTATCCTGTACTGGCTCCTCCCCCCGTCTCCTCTCTCGGTGCCCTCTATCCTGTGCTGGCTCCCCTCCCCCCCGTCTCCTCTCTCGGTGCTCTCTATCCTGTGCTGGCTCCCCCCCCCCCCCCCGTCTCCTCTCTCGGTGCCCTCTATCCTGTGCTGGCTCCTCCCCCCCCCCCCCCCGTCTCCTCTCTCGGTGCTCTCTATCCTGTGCTGGCTCCTCCCCCCCGTCTCCTCTCTCGGTGCTCTCTATCCTGTGCTGGCTCCTCCCCCCCCCCCGTCTCCTCTCTCGGTGCCCTCTATCCTGTGCTGGCTCCTCCCCCCCGTCTCCTCTCTCGGTGCCCTCTATCCTGTGCTGGCTCCTCCCCCCCGTCTCCTCTCTCGGTGCCCTCTATCCTGTGCTGGCTCCTCCCCCCCGTCTCCCCTCTCGTTGCCCTCTATCCTGTGCTGGCTCCTCCCCCCCCCCCCGTCTCCTCTCTCGGTGCTCTCTATCCTGTACTGGCTCCTCCCCCCCGTCTCCTCTCTCGGTGCCCTCTATCCTGTGCTGGCTCCTCCCCCCCCCCCCCCCCCGTCTCCTCTCTCGGTGCTCTCTATCCTGTACTGGCTCCTCCCCCCGTCTCCTCTCTCGGTGCCCTCTATCCTGTGCTGGCTCCTCCCCCCCCCCCGTCTCCTCTCTCGGTGCCCTCTATCCTGTGCTGGCTCCTCCCCCCCCCCGTCTCCTCTCTCGGTGCTCTCTATCCTGTGCTGGCTCCCCCCCCCCCCCGTCTCCTCTCTCGGTGCTCTCTATCCTGTACTGGCTCCTCCCCCCCCCCGTCTCCTCTCTCGGTGCTCTCTATCCTGTGCTGGCTCCTCCCCCCCCCGTCTCCTCTCTCGGTGCCCTCTATCCTGTGCTGGCTCCTCCCCCCCCCGTCTCCTCTCTCGGTGCTCTCTATCCTGTGCTGGCTCCTCCCCCCCGTCTCCTCTCTCGGTGCTCTCTATCCTGTACTGGCTCCTCCCCCCCGTCTCCCCTCTCGTTGCCCTCTATCCTGTGCTGGCTCCTCCCCCCCCCGTCTCCTCTCTCGGTGCTCTCTATCCTGTGCTGGCTCCTCCCCCCCGTCTCCTCTCTCGGTGCTCTCTATCCTGTACTGGCTCCTCCCCCCCGTCTCCCCTCTCGGTGCTCTCTATCCTGTACTGGCTCCTCCCCCCCCCGTCTCCTCTCTCGGTGCTCTCTATCCTGTGCTGGCTCCTCCCCCCCCGTCTCCTCTCTCGGTGCCCTCTATCCTGTGCTGGCTCCTCCCCCCCCCCCGTCTCCTCTCTCGGTGCTCTCTATCCTGTGCTGGCTCCTCCCCCCGTCTCCTCTCTCGGTGCTCTCTATCCTGTACTGGCTCCTCCCCCCCGTCTCCCCTCTCGTTGCCCTCTATCCTGTGCTGGCTCCTCCCCCCCCGTCTCCTCTCTCGGTGCTCTCTATCCTGTACTGGCTCCTCCCCCCGTCTCCTCTCTCGGTGCCCTCTATCCTGTGCTGGCTCCCCTCCCCCCCGTCTCCTCTCTCGGTGCTCTCTATCCTGTGCTGGCTCCCCCCCCCCCCCCGTCTCCTCTCTCGGTGCCCTCTATCCTGTGCTGGCTCCTCCCCCCCCCCCCCCCGTCTCCTCTCTCGGTGCTCTCTATCCTGTGCTGGCTCCTCCCCCCCGTCTCCTCTCTCGGTGCTCTCTATCCTGTGCTGGCTCCTCCCCCCCCCCCGTCTCCTCTCTCGGTGCCCTCTATCCTGTGCTGGCTCCTCCCCCCCGTCTCCTCTCTCGGTGCCCTCTATCCTGTGCTGGCTCCTCCCCCCCGTCTCCTCTCTCGGTGCCCTCTATCCTGTGCTGGCTCCTCCCCCCCGTCTCCCCTCTCGTTGCCCTCTATCCTGTGCTGGCTCCTCCCCCCCCCCCCGTCTCCTCTCTCGGTGCTCTCTATCCTGTACTGGCTCCTCCCCCCCGTCTCCTCTCTCGGTGCCCTCTATCCTGTGCTGGCTCCTCCCCCCCCCCCCCCCCGTCTCCTCTCTCGGTGCTCTCTATCCTGTACTGGCTCCTCCCCCCGTCTCCTCTCTCGGTGCCCTCTATCCTGTGCTGGCTCCCCTCCCCCCCCGTCTCCTCTCTCGGTGCTCTCTATCCTGTGCTGGCTCCCCCCCCCCCGTCTCCTCTCTCGGTGCCCTCTATCCTGTGCTGGCTCCTCCCCCCCCCCGTCTCCTCTCTCGGTGCTCTCTATCCTGTGCTGGCTCCTCCCCCCCGTCTCCTCTCTCGGTGCTCTCTATCCTGTGCTGGCTCCTCCCCCCCCCGTCTCCTCTCTCGGTGCTCTCTATCCTGTGCTGGCTCCTCCCCCCCCCGTCTCCTCTCTCGGTGCCCTCTATCCTGTGCTGGCTCCTCCCCCCCCGTCTCCTCTCTCGGTGCCCTCTATCCTGTGCTGGCTCCTCCCCCCCCGTCTCCTCTCTCGGTGCTCTCTATCCTGTGCTGGCTCCTCCCCCCCCCGTCTCCTCTCTCGGTGCCCTCTATCCTGTGCTGGCTCCTCCCCCCCCCCCCCGTCTCCTCTCTCGGTGCTCTCTATCCTGTGCTGGCTCCTCCCCCCCGTCTCCTCTCTCGGTGCTCTCTATCCTGTGCTGGCTCCTCCCCCCCCGTCTCCTCTCTCGGTGCCCTCTATCCTGTGCTGGCTCCTCCCCCCCGTCTCCTCTCTCGGTGCTCTCTATCCTGTGCTGGCTCCTCCCCCCCCCCGTCTCCTCTCTCGGTGCTCTCTATCCTGTGCTGGCTCCTCCCCCCCGTCTCCTCTCTCGGTGCTCTCTATCCTGTACTGGCTCCTCCCCCCCGTCTCCCCTCTCGTTGCCCTCTATCCTGTGCTGGCTCCTCCCCCCCCCGTCTCCTCTCTCGGTGCTCTCTATCCTGTACTGGCTCCTCCCCCCCGTCTCCTCTCTCGGTGCCCTCTATCCTGTGCTGGCTCCCCTCCCCCCCCGTCTCCTCTCTCGGTGCTCTCTATCCTGTGCTGGCTCCCCCCCCCCCCCCGTCTCCTCTCTCGGTGCCCTCTATCCTGTACTGGCTCCTCCCCCCCCCCCCGTCTCCTCTCTCGGTGCTCTCTATCCTGTGCTGGCTCCTCCCCCCCGTCTCCCCTCTTGTTGCCCTCTATCCTGTACTGGCTCCTCCCCCCCGTCTCCTCTCTCGGTGCTCTCTATCCTGTACTGGCTCCTCCCCCCCGTCTCCCCTCTCATTGCCCTCTATCCTGTGCTGGCTCCTCCCCCCCGTCTCCCCTCTCGTTGCCCTCTATCCTGTACTGGCTCCCCCCCCCGTCTCCTCTCTCGGTGCCCTCTATCCTGTGCTGGCTCCTCCCCCACCGAAAGGGTATTTGGAAGTCTTTGAGAGCCGTGTGGCTCCATACTGCACAGGCGTGAGCGTGCAAGAGAGCGTGCTTGCGCAGGTGCAGTACAGGGCCGCCCTTCTTCAGGAGCACTCGGGCTCCCTGAAGACTTCTGAAGCCTCCATCGGCCGGGTAAAGCAGTATTTGACTAAATTAGTCATACTGCTACCGGGCGAGCCAGCACTGGAATGAGGGGACCAGGAGAGGAGGATAATGCTCTATACATGTCTCCCCTAGGGTAATGCTCTATACGTGTCTCCCCTAGGATAATGCTCTATACGTGTCTCCCCTAGGATAATGCTCTATACGTGTCTCCCCTAGGATAATGCTCTATACGTGTCTCCCCTAGGATAATGCTCTGTACGTGTCTCCCCTAGGATAATGCTCTGTACGTGTCTCCCCTAGGATAATGCTCTATACATGTCTCCCCTAGGGTAATGCTCTATACGTGTCCCTCCTAGGATAATGCTCTATACGTGTCTCCCCTAGGATAATGCTCTATACGTGTCTCCCCTAGGGTAATGCTCTATACGTGTCTCCCCTAGGGTAATGCTCTATACGTGTCTCCCCTAGGATAATGCTCTATACGTGTCTCCCCTAGGATAATGCTCTATACGTGTCTCCCCTAGGATAATGCTCTATACGTGTCTCCCCTAGGATAATGCTCTATACATGTCTCCCCTAGGATAATGCTCTATACGCGTCTCCCCTAGGATAATGCTCTATACGCGTCCCTCCTAGGATAATGCTCTATACGCGTCTCCCCTAGGGTAATGCTCTATACGTGTCTCCCCTAGGGTAATGCTTTATACGTGTCTCCCCTAGGATAATGCTCTATACGTGTCTCCCCTAGGATAATGCTCTATACGTGTCTCCCCTAGGATAATGCTCTATACGTGTCTCCCCTAGGGTAATGCTCTATACGTGTCTCCCCTAGGGTAATGCTCTATACGTGTCTCCCCTAGGGTAATGCTCTATACGTGTCTCCCCTAGGGTAATGCTCTATACGTGTCTCCCCTAGGGTAATGCTCTATACGTGTCTCCCCTAGGGTAATGCTCTATACGTGTCTCCCCTAGGGTAATGCTCTATACGTGTCTCCCCTAGGGTAATGCTCTATACGTGTCTCCCCTAGGGTAATGCTCTATACGTGTCTCCCCTAGGATAATGCTCTATACGTGTCTCCCCTAGGATCATGCTCTATACGTGTCTCCCCTAGGATAATGCTCTATACGTGTCTCCCCTAGGGTAATGCTCTATACGTGTCCCCCCTAGGGTAATGCTCTATACGTGTCTCCCCTAGGATAATGCTCTATACGTGTCTCCCCTAGGATAATGCTCTATACGTGTCTCCCCTAGGATAATGCTCTATACGTGTCTCCCAAAGGACAATGCTCTATACGTGTCTCCCAAAGGACAATGCTCTATACGTGTCTCCCCTAGGATAATGCTCTATACGTGTTTCCCCTAGGATAATGCTCTATACGTGTCTCTCCTAGGATAATGCTCTATACGTGTCTCCCCTAGGATACTGCTCTATACGTGTCTCCCCTAGGATAATGCTCTATACGTGTCTCCCCTAGGATAATGCTCTATACGTGTCTCCCCTAGGGTAAAGCTCTATACGTGTCTCCCCTAGGATAATGCTCTATACGTGTCTCCCCTAGGATAATGCTCTATACGTGTCTCCCCTAGGATAATGCTCTATACGTGTCTCCCCTAGGATAATGCTCTATACGTGTCTCCCCTAGGATAATTCTCTGTACGTGTCTCCCCTAGGATAATGCTCTGTACGTGTCTCCCCTAGGATAATGCTCTGTACGTGTCTCCCCTAGGATAATGCTCTGTACGTGTCTCCCCTAGGATAATGCTCTATACGTGTCTCCCCTAGGATAATGCTCTATACGTGGCTCCCCTAGGATAATGCTCTATACGTGTCTCCCCTAGGATAATGCTCTATACGTGTCTCCCCTAGGATAATGCTCTATACGTGTCTCCCCTAGGATAATGCTCTATACGTTTCTCCCCTAGGATAATGCTCTATACGTGTCTCCCCTAGGATAATGCTCTATACGTGTCTCCCCTAGGGTAATGCTCTATACGTGTCTCCCCTGGGATAATGCTCTATACGTGTCTCCCCTGGGATAATGCTCTATACGTGTCTCCCCTGGGATAATGCTCTATACGTGTCTCCCCTGGGATAATGCTCCATACGTGTCTCCCCTGGGATAATGCTCTATACGTGTCTCCCCCAGGATAATGCTCTATACGTGTCTCCCCCAGGATAATGCTCTATAAATGTCTCCCCTAGGATAATGCTCTATACGTGTCTCCCCTAGGATACTGCTCTATACGTGTCTCCCCTAGGATAATGCTCTATACGTGTCTCCCCTAGGATAATGCTCTATACGTGTCTCCCCTAGGGTAAAGCTCTATACGTGTCTCCCCTAGGATAATGCTCTATACGTGTCTCCCCTAGGATAATGCTCTATACGTGTCTCCCCTAGGATAATGCTCTATACGTGTCTCCCCTAGGATAATTCTCTATACGTGTCTCCTCTAGGATAATGCTCTGTACGTGTCTCCCCTAGGATAATGCTCTATACGTGTCTCCCCTAGGGTAATGCTCTATACGTGTCTCCCCTAGGATAATGCTCTATACGTGTCTCCCCTAGGATAATGCTCTATACGTGTCTCCCCTAGGATAATGCTCTATACGTGTCTCCCCTAGGGTAATGCTCTATACGTGTCTCCCCTAGGGTAATGCTCTATACGTGTCTCCCCTGGGATAATGCTCTATACGTGTCTCCCCTGGGATAATGCTCCATACGTGTCTCCCCTGGGATAATGCTCTATACGTGTCTCCCCTGGGATAATGCTCTGTACGCGTCTCCCCTGGGATAATACTCTGTACGTGTGCAGGGCCGGCCCGCTCATGAGGCGGGGTGAAACTTTTGCCTCAAGCGGCAAATTTATAGGGGCGGCACCCGCCCGTCCGTGGGTGCGGGGAGCCGGCCCGCCGAGCTGGAGGGGTAGCTGGCAGGACAGGGGTATTGGGCCAGCGGCGGGGAGGGGGGTCGGACCCCCCCCCCTCCCTCGCCTGGGTCCCCCATCCTCCGCTCCCCTCCAGCCTAAATAGAAGCAGCCGTATGTGTAAGATGCACGGGCGGGGAGACACTCGCCTCCTCCTCGCTCCAGCGTGCGCTCCACTGACATCACTTGCTGCAGGAAGTGACGTCAGTGGAGCGCACGCTGGGAAGAGGTGAGTGGTGGGGGGGAGGGGCGGCGGTGACAATTTTTTAAAAATTTGCCTCAGGCAGCAAAAAGTCTAGGGCCGGCCCTGTACGTGTCTCCCCTGGGATAATGCTCTATACGTGTCTCCCCTGGGATAATGCTCTATACGTGTCTCCCCTTGGATAATGCTCTATACGTGTCTCCCCTAGGGTAATGCTCTATACGCGTCTCCCCTAGGATAATGCTCTATACGCGTCTCCCCTAGGGTAATGCTCTATACGTGTCTCCCCTGGAATAATGCTCTATAAATGTCTCCCCTAGGATAATGCTCTATACGTGTCTCTCCTAGGATAATGCTCTATAAATGTCTCCCCTAGGATAATGCTCTATACGCGTCTCCCCTGGGACAATGCTCTATACGCGTCTCCCCTGGGATAATGCTCTATACGCGTCTCCCCTGGGATAATGCTCTATACGCGTCTCCCCTGGGATAATGCTCTATACGCGTCTCCCCTGGGATAATGCTCTATACGTGTCTCCCCTGGGATAATGCTCTATACGTGTCTCCCCTTGGATAATGCTCTATACGTGTCTCCCCTAGGGTAATGCTCTATACGGGTCTCCAATAGGATAATGCTCTATACGTGTCTCCCCTAGGGTAATGTTCTATACGTGTCTCCCCTAGGGTAATGCTCTATACGTGTCTCTCCTAGGATAATGCTCTATACGTGTCTCCCCTAGGATAATGCTCTATACGTGTCTCCCCTAGGATAATGCTCTATACGTGTCTCCCCTAGGATAATGCTCTATACGTGTCTCCCCTAGGATAATGCTCTATACGTGTCTCCCCTAGGATAATGCTCTATACGTGTCTCCCCTAGGATAATGCTCTATACGTGTCTCCCCTAGGATAATGCTCTATACGTGTCTCCCCTAGGATAATGCTCTATACGTGTCTCGCCTAGGATAATGCTCTATACGTGTCTCGCCTGGGATAATGCTCTATACGTGTCTCCCCTGGGATAACGCTCTATACGTGTCTCCCCTAGGATAATGCTCTATACGTGTCTCCCCTAGGGTAATGCTCTATACGTGTCTCCCCTAGGATAATGCTCTATACGTGTCTCCCCTAGGATAATGCTCTATACGTGTCTCCCCTAGGATAATGCGCTATACGTGTCTCCCCTAGGGTAATGCTCTGTACGTGTCTCCCCTGGGATAATGCTCTATACGTGTCTCCCCTAGGATAATGCTCTATACGTGTCTTCCCTAGGATAATGCTCTATACGTGTCTCCCCTAGGATAATGCTCTATACGTGTCTCCCCTAGGGTAATGCTCTATACGTGTCTCCCCTGGGATAATGCTCTATACGTGTCTCCCCTGGGATAATGCTCTACACGTGTCTCCCCTGGGATAATGCTCTACACGTGTCTCCCCTAGGATAATGCTCTATACGTGTCTCCCCTGGGATAATGCTCTATACGTGTCTCCCCTGGGATAATGCTCTATACGTGTCTCCCCTGGGATAATGCTCTATACGTGTCCCCCCTAGGATAATGCTCTATACGTGTCCCCCCTAGGATAATGCTCTATACGTGTCCCCCCTAGGATAATGCTCTATACGTGTCTCCCCTAGGATAATGCTCTATACGTGTCTCCCCTGGGATAATGCTCTATACGTGTCTCCCCTGGGATAATGCTCTATACGTGTCTCCCCTGGGATAATGCTCTATACGTGTCTCCCCTAGGATAATGCTCTATACGTGTCTCCCCTAGGATAATGCTCTATACGTGTCTCCCCTAGGATAATGCTCTATACGTGTCTCCCCTAGGATAATGCTCTATACGTGTCTCCCCTAGGATAATTCTCTATACGTGTCTCCTCTAGGATAATGCTCTGTACATTTTTCCTTTTGTTGCTATCACTTGCAGTAGGTGTTTATCATCTAACAGATCTGACATGCTTATGGCCTAGTCCTGTGATGGCTAACCTTGACACTCCAGCTGTGACAAAACTACAAATCCCATCATGCCTCTGCCTTCCCGAGTTATGCTTAGAGATGTCAGAGTATTGCAATGCCTCATGGGACTTTTAGTTTCACCACAGCTGGAGTGTCAAGGTTAGAAATCACTGGCCTAGTCCATCTTCTCATGGGCGATTTTCAGTATTACCTTCATACTTTAAAAATCACTCCTTGGAAAGGATCTATACGAGGATGTCAGATATGGGGAACACTACCGTGAGAGATCCCACAGACTGGAGAAAGATTTAAGGACTGTGACCTGAAGTTCGCATGGCTTTTTTGGTTTTGGAACTGCCTCTTTATCGACATTCTTGTCCCATCTGCACCTTCACCTCCTGAACGTTCTCAAGGACACAACACCTCAACTATGTGTCAAATGGGCTTGATTCACCAAAGGGTGCTAACACGGTTAGCACACCTAAAAGCTTTGCACGTGCAAACTAGGGTGCTAAGTAGTTTGCACGGCAAAGCTGTTACTGTTTGCGTGCTATTTTAGCGCGTGTAAAGTTTTATGCGCACTACTTTGTGTGCAAAACCAGCTGCTTCGCATGCAAAGTATGCTTATCCCACTACTTAGCACATGAAGCGGCTGATTTTGCACGCGAAATAGTGCACATAAAACTTTACGCGCAATAAACTTTATGTGCGCTAATCTTTACGCACGCATCAGCATACGAAGAGGCAGTTTGCACGTGATAAGCGGCTTTTCACTGGCGTGCTAACACTTAGCATGCTTTTGTGCATCAAGCCCCATGTGTCCATAGTATCCCCAAACACCCGGGCATTTAATAAAATACCCCTAGAGAATGACAGGTAGAAAACCTCGATATACGTCCCTGTCTCTGTATAGTGGTGCTACAAATCTGACAGTTCCTGAATGGGAAGGTTGGCCTAAGAACTTTAGTACTGGTCAGGAGCACTTAACCTTCCTACATCAGATCTTACCACCATGGCCCACTTGTATGTGAATGTCGGAGGGAGTCTAAACAGTCCTAGCTAGCCTGGCTGGCCTTTCTGCTCCACAGAGTGGGTGACTTCTCCATTTTGGGGTTCTCATGTCTATGATGCACTCACTGCCTGATTTGGACCCCCAGATTTCTTTTTGTTTCCCCCTTCATGGCACATTCATAATTCCTCTGACGTATTCCCTTATCCATCAGGGATATGAATGGAGACCTTGTCCAGCCTTTGTAACTGTTACATCAACAATCTTTAACTACCCACCACAAAAAGTGCCACTTACAAAGTTACTATGTCGGCATTGGCAGCTTCTATGGCAATGGAGAGAACGTCTTTTCCTTCTTTGTCTAAAGCATTAATGTCGGCCCCTCTCTTCAGAAACAAACACGCCAGCCTAAAGGAAGGGAAAAACACAAAATAAACTGCATGAGGGTCATTATTGGGAGATAGCGATAGAATGAGGATTTGGAGTATCCCCTTTTGGTGCAATCAGGCAATCCTGCTCCTATGCAGCTCTGTGATCCAATGAACATGGCTAAAAACAAACAAAAAGAGCGCTTTGAGACTGCCAGTAAGTTGCAATCACACCATCCTATCCAGGACAGGTATCACCTGGAATGTAGTGTGTAACGATGGCGGGGTCGTTTTCGTGGTCAGCACGCAAGACGCGCACTGACACAATGAAAACCCTCCACCAGCGTATAATTTTGGGAAACCCAGGCTAGGTGCTATGCACCCGCAGAGGGCAATTCCCACCGGCAGATGGCGCTGTGGAGTGCAGGCGAACACCGCCGCTGCACAGCCACAGATGCCATATGGGAATTGTACAGAACCCAAAAAACGGGGCTGAAGAGCCCTTAAAGAGAAAGAGCACAGGGACAGGATGTATGTGTTTGCACCAAACTAGCCGCCACCCAGCGACAGTGAACACACAACAGCGGAAACAAAGTGGGAACGCAATCACAAGATTGGCGATTGCCAATAGAGACACAAGACAGAGCAGGACAGCGCACAAGGGTAGCAAAGGCACAGCAAATAATACAATGAGGAGATACGGAAAATAACAAACGCTAGCTGAACGCGAACACCGCACTTATTCGCAACAGTGCACGCGGCTATGCGCGGTCTCCACGTGTTACGCACAACAGAGACAAGCACGCCTAACTAACCAAAGACAGACAAACACGAAACAGAGAACGAGAGCGCTTGCTTAACGGTTACCTCACCGAGTCTCCAGCAAGCGTCCGTAGCAGACAAGACAGACACACGAAAACAGGGACAAGCGAGAGATAGGATCCACAGCACTAGCGAAAAGTGGCTAGCGCGATCCCAGGAGACAGAACAGAAGGATCCACAGCACTAGCGAAAGTGGCTAGCGCGATCCAGGTACAGAGTAGTAGAACAGAAGGATCCACAGCGCTAGCGAAAAGTGGCTAGCGCGATCCCAGGATACAGAACAGAAGGATCCACAACGCTAGCGAGAAGTGGCTAGCGCGATCCCAGGAGACAGAACAGAAGGATCCACAGCGCTAGCGAAAAGTGGCTAGCGCGATCCAAACACACGGCAGACAGAACAGATGAGGTAGGCAGAAACAACCGCTGTTCCAACCTACACTCCAGACTCAATCAGAAGGATCCACAGCCGCTAACGCTAGGGCTTGTACGATCCAAACACAAGACAGACGGAACAGGCAAAACAGATAATGCAATCCTAACTGCACTAGGGAACCTGCCTAGTGTATTCCCACGAATTACACTAAGATAACCTTAACAAACGGGAATGGCTGACACTCCAGGAGTGTCCATCAGGAACAGACCATGAAAGGGAAATGTCCAGCAAAGCATTCTGGGAGCAGAATGCTTTTATAGTGCCAGTCATCAAAAGAAGGCAGGTAAGGGAATTGCATGACTAATGTATGCAAATTCCTCAGCAACCCAAGCTGCAAAACTGACAGAAGGTCTCTCTTAAAGGATACCACAACTGACATGTGACATGTTGAGATAGACATGTGTATGTACAGTGCCTAGCACACAAATACCTATGCTGTGTTCATTTTTTTCTTTCTGTGTCTGAAAGAGTTAAATATCAGGTATGTAAGTGGCTGACTCAGTCCTGACTCAGACAGGAAGTGGCTACAGTGTGACCCTCCCTGATAAGAAATTCCACCTATAAAATACTTTCCTAGCAGAAAATGGCTTCTGAGAGCAAGAAAGAGATAAAAAGAGGAATTTCTTATCAGTGAGGGTCACACTGTAGTCACTTCCTGTCTGTGTCAAGACTGAGTCAGCCACTTACATACCTGATATTTAACACTTTCAGAGAGAGAAAGAAAAAAAAGGAACACAGCATAGTTATTTGTGTGCTAGGCACTGTACATAAACATGTATATCTCATTATGTCACATTTCAGTTGTGGTATCCTTTAAAGAGACCTGCAAAATGCAGACGTGAACAGTGGTCAAAACGCTGCCTGTCTGCACAGGCAGCTGAGCAGATTCTCACATAGTGGCTGTTAGTAAGGATCAGCCTGAGTCAGCTTGTGTCCCTCTTAGATGGCAGCCGGGGACGGGCTCTCCAGTCAGCAGCGGGCACAAGACTTCAGCGAGGAGTCCAGGATGCAGGGACACGCGGTGTAGCTACATGCGACCGTTCATGTCCTTGGAAGGATTCCACAGCAGAGGGATAGCTGGCAGCAGTAAGGAGGGCTGAGAAGTCCCGCATTCGCAAGGCAATGCTTACCGTCACTATATCAAAGGATTACAGGGTAACAAAAAGTGACTAAAAGTCGCTTTATTTGGCTGACAGACGATGCATTTCCTGGAGGAGACACTCTCCATTTATTCAGGTCAAGAGATGATATAATCTCCTTACAGCCGGTCCCCAGCTTCCATCTAACAGGGACACAAGCTGACTCAGGCTGATCCTTACCGACAGCCACTACATTCCAGGTGAGACCTGTCCTGGAATAGGACGCTTTGATTGCAACTTACTGCCAGTCTCAAAGCTGTTTTTGTTTGTTTTTAGCCATGATTATTGGGAGATGGTACAAGACTGGTCAAAGGAAGGTCTAACACAGAACACTTGCAGTGCATGAGATCCATCTGAGCTTGTCTACATGGGATGATGGAAGGCAGATCATCAGAGATGACAGGAGAGGAGACACGTGTTACAAAGCACCAGAGGGGAGGAGACATCTACAGAAGGGGAGGAGCCACATCTACAGGAGGGGAGGAGACATCTACAGGAAAGGATGAGACCAAGCTACAGGAGGGGAGGAGCCACATCTACAGGAGAGGAGGAGACCCATCTACAGGAGGGGAGGAGCCACATCTACAGGAGGGGAGGAGACCCATCTACAGGAGAGGAGGAGACCCATCTACAGGAGAGGAGGAGCCACATCTACAGGAGGGGAGGAGACCCATCTACAGGAGGGGAGGAGCCACATCTACAGGAGGGGAGAAGACACATCTACAGGAGCGAAGGAGACACACCTACAGGAGGGGAGGAGACCCATCTACAGGAGGAGAGGAGACATCAACATAAGGGGAGGAGCCACATCTACAGGAGAGGAGGAGACCCATCTACAGGAGGGGAGGAGACACATCTACAGGAGGAGAGGAGACCCATCTACAGGAGGAGAGGAGACCCATCTACAGGAGGGGAGGAGACACATCTACAGGAGGGGAGGAGACCCATCTACAGGAGGGGAGGAGACCCATCTACAGGAGGGGAGGAGACCCATCTACAGGAGGGGAGGAGACACATCTACAGGAGAGAAGACCCATCTACAGGAGGGGAGGAGACCCATCTACAGGAGGGGAGGAGACCCATCTACAGGAAGGGAGGAGACACATCTACAGAAGAGGAGGAGATTTTAACATAAGGGGAGGAGCCACATCTACAGGAGAGAAGACCCATCTACAGGAGGGGAGGAGACATCTACAGGAGCGGAGGAGACACACCGAGAGGAGAAATAAAATTGGAGAGGAGGAGGCACTCCAAAGTTCTATTGTAGCAGTAATTGTTTATCTTCAGTTAATTAAAACTTACCTGTAAACAGGACAAAGTGTGAGGAGATAGATGAGGGTCCATATACCCCGGGTAGACCAACAATTGGAGAAAGACCAAAACAATTACAGCCTAATTAGCTCATGAAGAGTACCTGCCTTGGGGTGATTCAGTAAATCTTATTCACACACAGTGTGGGTTAATGTTAGGGATCCCACGATAGGAACGGTCCTGTCAGCGTAGAGTGCACTCTTGTAGCGCGACCACGGTACTACACTAGCGTGCCCACGACTAAGCCAATTAACGTAGTAGTGCGTAGCGTGCAAGCGCTAAAATGAACCCGCGCAGTGTGTGCGTTACATTGTGTGAATCAAGCCCACTGATTGTTATCTGTTCTGAAAACCTTGGTTATGTTAATCAGAGGCACAGACTAACCAGCAAGCTCATGGTGACCCAGAACTCATTGGAGTGTGTGAGGGCTCGTCTCCACTAGTGTGGCGTACATCTCGCAGACGCACGCCGCACTGAGCGGGTTCGCAGGCAAATCCCATAAGCCGTGCCATGCACGGCTATGGGATTCGCAGCCTCCGCGGCGAATTCTGCGGGGTATTCCGGGCGAATCGCTCCCGCAAGCGATTCCGCCGCGGCCCCGTCATCCCCTATGGCAGAGTTTCCCCGTGCGAATCATGTGCGGGGAAACTCTGCGGAATCGCGGCGAAATCGCCGCAGTGGAAACGGGTCCTAAGGGACTACAATGGTCCTAAAAGCCCCCTTACTAAAATGCTATAGAAAACAAGAGTTTGCTTTCTAAAAAGAGAAAGAATTTGCGATAATTCAGGTTGGAGTGAGCTCCGAGATGTTTCCCACAATGCATCACTGCGGAATATATGCAAATTAACCAAAGTTACTCCAGTAATATTGTAATTCTAGTGAGTTCTGGGTCACCATGAGCTTGCTGGTTAGTCTGTACCTCTCGGATTTACAAGCCCTACTCCATAGAGCCAAATTAATCCATGCCATGCACTGATGAGGATCAAACAATCCGAAACAGTTTGTATGCATGTTGGATTATTATGGCTCTGTACATATTAACAAGCTGACACATCATTGCATTCCAGCGGTTCTGGAGGTGTGTTTAGCTTCTAAAGGCAACAATGGTTAATTTGCATATATTCAGCAGTGATGCACTGGGAGACATCTCAAGCTCACTCCAACCTGAATTATCGCAAATTCTTTCTGTGTTAAGAAAGCAAACTTTTGTTTATAATGTTAATCGGAAGTGCCAATTGAGGTGCTACAATTATAATTGATCCCTGTCTTAATGGAACTAGCTTTTTTTTCCATAAAGCATATCCTTGGTGCGAAGTATTGGTGCGGCAGCAGGGTAAGCCATCATTCCCTCATCCTGCGACTCCCGGTGTACTGATACATACATCCTTGGTGCAAAGTATTGGTGCGGCAGCAGGGTAAGCCATCATTCCCTCATCCTGCGACTCCCGGTGTACTGATACATCCATCCTTGGTGCGAAGTATTGGTGCGGCAGCAGTATAAGCCATCATTCGCTCATCCTGCGACTCCCGGTGTACTGATACATCCATCCTTGGTGCGAAGTATTGGAGCGGCAGCAGGGTAAGCCATCATTCCCTCATCCTGCGACTCCCGGTGTACTGATACATCCATCCTTGGTGAGAAGTATTGGAGCGGCAGCAGTGTAAGCCATCATTCGCTCATCCTGCGACTCCCGGTGTACTGATACATACATCCTTGGTGCGAAGTATTGGTGCGGCAGCAGGGTAAGCCATCATTCGCTCATCCTGCGACTCCCGGTGTACTGATACATCCATCCTTGGTGCGAAGTATTGGTGCGGCAGCAGTATAAGCCATCATTCGCTCATCCTGCGACTCCCGGTGTACTGATACATACATCCTTGGTGCGAAGTATTGGTGCGGCAGCAGGGTAAGCCATCATTCGTTCATCCTGTGACTCCCGGTGTACTGATACATACATCCTTGGTGCGAAGTATTGGAGCGGCAGCAGGGTAAGCCTTCATTCCCTCATCCTGCAACTCCCGGTGTACTGATACATCCATCCTTGGTGCGAAGTATTGGAGAGGCAGCAGGGTAAGCCATCATTCGCTCATCCTGTGACTCCCGGTGTACTGATACATACATCCTTGGTGCGAAGTATTGGAGAGGCAGCAGGGTAAGCCATCATTCCCTCATCCTGCGACTCCCGGTGTTCTGATACATACATCCTTGGTGCGAAGTATTGGAGCGGCAGCAGGGTAAGCCATCATTCGCTCATCCTGTGACTCCCGGTGTACTGATACATCCATCCTTGGTGTGAAGTATTGGAGCGGCAGCAGGGTAAGCCATCATTCGCTTATCCTGCGACTCCCGGTGTACTGATACATACATCCTTGGTGCGAAGTATTGGTGCGGCAGCAGGGTAAGCCATCATTCGCTCATCCTGCGACTCCCGGTGTACTGATACATCCATCCTTGGTGCGAAGTATTGGAGCGGCAGCAGGGTAAGCCATCATTCGCTCATCCTGCGACTCCCGGTGTACTGATACATCCATCCTTGGTGCGAAGTATTGGAGCGGCAGCAGTGTAAGCCATCATTCGCTCATCCTGCGACTCCCGGTGTACTAATACATACATCCTTGGTGCAAAGTATTGGAGCGGCAGCAGGGTAAGCCATCATTTGCTCATCCTGCGACTCCCGGTGTACTGATACATCCATCCTTGGTGCGAAGTATTGGAGCGGCAGCAGGGTAAGCCATCATTCGCTCATCCTGCGACTCCCGGTGTACTGATACATCCATCCTTGGTGCGAAGTATTGGAGCGGCAGCAGGGTAAGCCATCATTCGCTCATCCTGCGACTCCCGGTGTACTGATACATACATACTTGGTGCGAAGTATTGGTGCGGCAGCAGGGTAAGCCATCATTCCCTCATCCTGCGACTCCAGGTGTACTGATACATACATCCTTGGTGCGAAGTATTGGAGCGGCAGCAGGGTAAGCCATCATTCGCTCATCCTGCGACTCCCGGTGTACTGATACATACATCCTTGGTGCGAAGTATTGGAGCGGCAGCAGGGTAAGCCATCATTCGTTCATCCTGCGACTCCCGGTGTACTGATACATCCATCCTTGGTGCGAAGTATTGGAGCGGCAGCAGGGTAAGCCATCATTCGCTCATCCTGCGACTCCCGGTGTACTGATACATCCATCCTTGGTGCGAAGTATTGGAGCGGCAGCAGGGTAAGCCATCATTCGCTCATCCTGCGACTCCCTGTGTACTGATACATACATCCTTGGTGCGAAGTATTGGAGCGGCAGCAGGGTAAGCCATCATTCCCAATCCTGCGACTCCCGGTGTACTGATACATCCATCCTTGGTGCGAAGTATTGGTGCGGCAGCAGGGTAAGCCATCATTCGCTCATCCTGCGACTCCCGGTGTACTGATACATACATCCTTGGTGCGAAGTATTGGTGCGGCAGCAGGGTAAGCCATCATTCGCTCATCCTGCGACTCCCGGTGTACTGATACATCCATCCTTGGTGCGAAGTATTGGTGCGGCAGCAGTATAAGCCATCATTCGCTCATCCTGCGACTCCCGGTGTACTGATACATCCATCCTTGGTGCGAAGTATTGGTGCGGCAGCAGTGTAAGCCATCATTCGTTCATCCTGCGACTCCCGGTGTACTGATACATCCATCCTTGGTGCGAAGTATTGGTGCGGCAGCAGTGTAAGCCATCATTCGCTCATCCTGCTACTCCCGGTGTACTGATACATCCATCCTTGGTGCGAAGTATTGGAGCGGCAGCAGGGTAAGCCATCATTCGTTCATCCTGCGACTCCCGGTGTACTGATACATCCATCCTTGGTGCGAAGTATTGGAGCGGCAGCAGGGTAAGCCATCATTCGCTCATCCTGCGACTCCCGGTGTACTGATACATACATCCTTGGTGCGAAGTATTGGAGCGGCAGCAGGGTAAGCCATCATTCGCTTATCCTGCGACTCCCGGTGTACTGATACATCCATCCTTGGTGCGAAGTATTGGTGCGGCAGCAGGGTAAGCCATCATTTGCTCATCCTGCGACTCCCGATGTACTGATACATACATCCTTGGTGCGAAGTATTGGAGAGGCAGCAGGGTAAGCCATCATTCGCTCATTCTGCGACTCCCGGTGTACTGATACATACATCCTTGGTGCGAAGTATTGGAGAGGCAGCAGGGTAAGCCATCATTCGCTCATCCTGCGACTCCCGGTGTACTGATACATCCATCCTTGGTGCGAAGTATTGGAGCAGCAGCAGGGTAAGCCATCATTCGCTCATCCTGCGACTCCCGGTGTACTGATACATCCATCCTTGGTGCGAAGTATTGGAGCGGCAGCAGGGTAAGCCATCATTCGCTCATCCTGCGACTCCCTGTGTACTGATACATACATCCTTGGTGCGAAGTATTGGTGCGGCAGCAGTATAAGCCATCATTCGCTCATCCTGCGACTCCCGGTGTACTGATACATACATCCTTGGTGCGAAGTATTGGAGCGGCAGCAGGGTAAGCCATCATTCGCTCATCCTGCGACTCCCGGTGTACTGATACATCCATCCTTAGTGCGAAGTATTGGTGCGGCAGCAGGGTAAGCCATCATTCGCTCATCCTGCGACTCCCGGTGTACTGATACATCCATCCTTGGTGCGAAGTATTGGAGCGGCAGCAGGGTAAGCCATCATTCGCTCATCCTGCGAGTCCCGGTGTACTGATACATCCATCCTTAGTGCGAAGTATTGGAGCGGCAGCAGGGTAAGCCATCATTCCCTCATCCTGCGACTCCCGGTGTACTGATACATCCATCCTTGGTGCGAAGTATTGGAGCGGCAGCAGGGTAAGCCATCATTCGCTCATCCTGCGACTCCCGGTGTACTGATACATCCATCCTTAGTGCGAAGTATTGGTGCGGCAGCAGGGTAAGCCATCATTCGCTCATCCTGCGACTCCCGGTGTACTGATACATCCATCCTTGGTGCGAAGTATTGGAGCGGCAGCAGGGTAAGCCATCATTCGCTCATCCTGCGACTCCCGGTGTACTGATACATCCATCCTTGGTGCGAAGTATTGGAGCGGCAGCAGTGTAAGCCATCATTCGCTCATCCTGCGACTCCCGGTGTACTAATACATACATCCTTGGTGCAAAGTATTGGAGCGGCAGCAGGGTAAGCCATCATTTGCTCATCCTGCGACTCCCGGTGTACTGATACATCCATCCTTGGTGCGAAGTATTGGAGCGGCAGCAGGGTAAGCCATCATTCGCTCATCCTGCGACTCCCGGTGTACTGATACATCCATCCTTGGTGCGAAGTATTGGAGCGGCAGCAGGGTAAGCCATCATTCGCTCATCCTGCGACTCCCGGTGTACTGATACATACATACTTGGTGCGAAGTATTGGTGCGGCAGCAGGGTAAGCCATCATTCCCTCATCCTGCGACTCCCGGTGTACTGATACATACATCCTTGGTGCGAAGTATTGGAGCAGCAGCAGGGTAAGCCATCATTCGCTCATCCTGCGACTCCCGGTGTACTGATACATACATCCTTGGTGCGAAGTATTGGAGCGGCAGCAGGGTAAGCCATCATTCGTTCATCCTGCGACTCCCGGTGTACTGATACATCCATCCTTGGTGCGAAGTATTGGAGCGGCAGCAGGGTAAGCCATCATTCGCTCATCCTGCGACTCCCGGTGTACTGATACATCCATCCTTGGTGCGAAGTATTGGAGTGGCAGCAGGGTAAGCCATCATTCGCTCATCCTGCGACTCCCTGTGTACTGATACATACATCCTTGGTGCGAAGTATTGGAGCGGCAGCAGGGTAAGCCATCATTCCCAATCCTGCGACTCCCGGTGTACTGATACATCCATCCTTGGTGCGAAGTATTGGTGCGGCAGCAGGGTAAGCCATCATTCGCTCATCCTGCGACTCCCGGTGTACTGATACATACATCCTTGGTGCGAAGTATTGGTGCGGCAGCAGGGTAAGCCATCATTCGCTCATCCTGCGACTCCTGGTGTACTGATACATCCATCCTTGGTGCGAAGTATTGGTGCGGCAGCAGTATAAGCCATCATTCGCTCATCCTGCGACTCCCGGTGTACTGATACATCCATCCTTGGTGCGAAGTATTGGTGCGGCAGCAGGGTAAGCCATCATTCGTTCATCCTGCGACTCCCGGTGTACTGATACATCCATCCTTGGTGCGAAGTATTGGTGCGGCAGCAGTGTAAGCCATCATTCGTTCATCCTGCGACTCCCGGTGTACTGATACATCCATCCTTGGTGCGAAGTATTGGAGCGGCAGCAGGGTAAGCCATCATTCGCTCATCCTGCGAGTCCCGGTGTACTGATACATACATCCTTGGTGCGAAGTATTGGTGCGGCAGCAGGGTAAGCCATCATTCGCTTATCCTGCGACTCCCGGTGTACTGATACATCCATCCTTGGTGCGAAGTATTGGTGCGGCAGCAGGGTAAGCCATCATTTGCTCATCCTGCGACTCCCGATGTACTGATACATACATCCTTGGTGCGAAGTATTGGAGAGGCAGCAGGGTAAGCCATCATTCGCTCATCCTGCGACTCCCGGTGTACTGATACATACATCCTTGGTGCGAAGTATTGGAGAGGCAGCAGGGTAAGCCATCATTCGCTCATCCTGCGACTCCCGGTGTACTGATACATCCATCCTTGGTGCGAAGTATTGGAGAGGCAGCAGTGTAAGCCATCATTCGCTCATCCTGCGACTCCCGGTGTACTGATACATCCATCCTTGGTGCGAAGTATTGGAGCGGCAGCAGGGTAAGCCATCATTCGCTCATCCTGCGATTCCCGGTGTACTGATACATACATCCTTGGTGCGAAGTATTGGTGCGGCAGCAGTATAAGCCATCATTCGCTCATCCTGCGACTCCCGGTGTACTGATACATACATCCTTGGTGCGAAGTATTGGAGCGGCAGCAGGGTAAGCCATCATTCGCTCATCCTGCGACTCCCGGTGTACTGATACATCCATCCTTAGTGCGAAGTATTGGTGCGGCAGCAGGGTAAGCCATCATTCGCTCATCCTGCGACTCCCGGTGTACTGATACATCCATCCTTGGTGCAAAGTATTGGAGCGGCAGCAGGGTAAGCCATCATTCGCTCATCCTGCGACTCCCGGTGTACTGATACATCCATCCTTGGTGCGAAGTATTGGAGCGGCAGCAGTGTAAGCCATCATTCGCTCATCCTGAGACTCCCGGTGTACTGATACATCCATCCTTGGTGCAAAGTATTGGAGCGGCAGCAGGGTAAGCCATCATTCGCTCATCTTGCGACTCCCGGTGTACTGATACATCCATCCTTGGTGCGAAGTATTGGAGCGGCAGCAGGGTAAGCCATCATTCGCTCATCCTGCGAGTCCCGGTGTACTGATACATCCATCCTTAGTGCGCAGTATTGGAGCGGCAGCAGGGTAAGCCATCATTCGCTCATCCTGCGAGTCCCGGTGTACTGATACATACATCCTTGGTGCGAAGTATTGGTGCGGCAGCAGGGTAAGCCATCATTCGCTTATCCTGCGACTCCCGGTGTACTGATACATCCATCCTTGGTGCGAAGTATTGGTGCGGCAGCAGGGTAAGCCATCATTTGCTCATCCTGCGACTCCCGATGTACTGATACATCCATCCTTGGTGCGAAGTATTGGAGCGGCAGCAGGGTAAGCCATCATTCGCTCATCCTGCGACTCCCGGTGTACTGATACATCCATCCTTGGTGCGAAGTATTGGAGCGGCAGCAGGGTAAGCCATCATTCGCTCATCCTGCGACTCCCGGTGTACTGATACATCCATCCTTGGTGCGAAGTATTGGAGCGGCAGCAGGGTAAGCCATCATTCGCTCATCCTGCGAGTCCCGGTGTACTGATACATCCATCCTTAGTGCGCAGTATTGGTGTGGCAGCAGGGTAAGCCATCATTCGCTCATCCTGTGACTCCCGGTGTACTGATACATCCATCCTTGGTGCGAAATATTGGTGCGGCAGCAGGGTAAGCCATCATTCGCTCATCCTGCGACTCCCGGTGTACTGATACATCCATCCTTGGTGCGAAGTATTGGAGCGGCAGCAGTGTAAGCCATCATTCCCTCATCCTGCGACTCCCGGTGTACTAATACATCCATCCTTGGTGCGAAGTATTGGAGCGGCAGCAGGGTAAGCCATCATTCGCTTATCCTGCGACTCCCGGTGTACTGATACATCCATCCTTGGTGCGAAGTATTGGAGAGGCAGCAGGGTAAGCCATCATTCGCTCATCCTGCGACTCCCGGTGTACTGATACATACATCCTTGGTGCGAAGTATTGGAGAGACAGCAGGGTAAGCCATCATTCGCTCATCCTGCGACTCCCGGTGTACTGATACATACATCCTTGGTGCGAAGTATTGGAGAGGCAGCAGGGTAAGCCATCATTCGCTCATCCTGCGACTCCCGGTGTACTGATACATACATCCTTGGTGCGAAGTATTGGAGCGGCAGCAGGGTAAGCCATCATTCGCTCATCCTGCGACTCCCAGTGTACTGATACATACATCCTTGGTGCGAAGTATTGGAGCGGCAGCAGTGTAAGCCATCATTCCCTCATCCTGCGACTCCCGGTGTACTAATACATCCATCCTTGGTGCGAAGTATTGGAGCGGCAGCAGGGTAAGCCATCATTCGCTTATCCTGCGACTCCCGGTGTACTGATACATCCATCCTTGGTGCGAAGTATTGGAGAGGCAGCAGGGTAAGCCATCATTCGCTCATCCTGCGACTCCCAGTGTACTGATACATCCATCCTTGGTGCAAAGTATTGGAGCAGCAGCAAGGTAAGCCATCATTCGCTCATCCAGCGACTCCTGATGTACTGATACATACATCCGTGGTGCGAAGTATTGGAGCGGCAGCAGGGTAAGCCATCATTCGCTCATCCTGCGACTCCCGGTGTACTAATACATCCATCCTTGGTGCGAAGTATTGGAGCGGCAGCAGGGTAAGCCATCATTCGCTCATCCTGCGACTCCCGGTGTACTGATACATACATCCTTGGTGCCCCTTTCAAGCAGCTGTCACTCCAGGCATCTGTCTGGTTTCTCTATACCTAAAAACCCTGACTATTTGTCACATTAGAAGGAAAGCAATGAAAATTGTCACCATCAAGGAAGACACCCTAAGTGTGGCACGTACCCTGTGTACCCCTGAAGTGTGGCATGGTGTAGGGGTCCTCGTCCATCTTTATCACATTGATTGACGCTTGCCCCATTCTGCAGGAGGAACTCACAGGCAACAAGGGAATCCTAGAGGTGACAATACAGACAAAAGTGTCCCAAACCATATCACAGAGGAGGGACAGGCAGAAGGTAAGTGACAGGTCACAGAGGAGGGACAGGCAGAAGGTAAGTGACAGGTCACAGAGGAGGGACAGACGGAAGGTAAGTGACAGGTCACAGAGGAGGGACAGACGGAAGGTAAGTGACAGGTCACAGAGGAGGGAGAGGCAGAAGGTAAGTGACAGGTCACAGAGGAGGGCGAGGCAGAAGGTGAGTGACAGGTCACAGTGGAGGGAGAGGCAGAAGGTAAGTGACAGATCACAGAGGAGGGACAGACGGAAGGTAAGTGACAGGTCACAGAGGAGGGAGAGGCAGAAGGTGAGTGACAGGTCACAGAGGAGGGAGAGGCATAAGGTAAGTGACAGGTCACAGAGGAGGGACAGACGGAAGGTAAGTGACAGGTCACAGAGGAGGGAGACGCAGAAGGTAAGTGACGGGTCACAGAGGAGGGAGAGGCAGAAGGTAAGTGACAGGTCACAGAGGAGGGACAGACGGAAGGTAAGTGACAGGTCACAGAGGAGGGAGAGGCAGAAGGTGAGTGACAGGTCACAGAGGAGGGAGAGGCAGAAGGTAAGTGACATGTCACAGAGGAGGGAGAAGGTAAGTGACAAGTTACAGAGGAGGTATACCGGATGGATCGAAAAAACGGGGGAAAGGGAAACACCAGGAGCCCAAGCTGGTGTATTATCTCAAGCGTAAAAGATCAGCAAAGTATCTGGTAGTAGATATACTCACAAAGCCGGGTTGTGTATAAGGCAACCACTTTAAGTCGCATGTGGGGAAGTACCATCCCCACTCGGCCTTGTTGTATAAATCAGGTGGTCGCAGCGCCTTTGAAAAAACCACCTGCCAAGGTGGTGTCCTCTAGTCCCAGGGGAGAGTCAGCATAAACGGAGGTAGGAGGCGCCCGGGTGGGTACTTAGGATTTATTTTAAAGGGTTGATACACATATATGTATGGCTATAAAATGATTATGTATGTACATACTGATAAGACAAAATCTTACCTTAAAAAGTAGTCATTCATAAAAGAAAATGACTTTATTGGGGCACTTAGAGCCCTCTCTACAGGTGCCTGAACACGGGGAACTTTTCTTACTGGGACACGACCTGATGAAGCGGTTTACACCGCGAAACGCGTTGTCAATCTAAGTGCCCCAATAAAGTCATTTTCTTTTATGAATGACTACTTTTTAAGGTAAGTTTTTGTCTTATCAGTATGTACATACATAATCATTTTATAGCCATACATATATGTGTATCAACCCTTTACAACAAATCCTAAGTACCCACCTGGGTGCCTCCTACCTCCGTTTATGTTACAGAGGAGGGACAGATGAAAGGTAAGTGACAGGTCACAGAGGAGGGACAGACGGAAGGTACGTGACAGGTCACAGAGGAGGGACAGACGGTAGGTAAGTGACAGGTCACAGAGGAGGGACAGACGGAAGGTACGTGACAGGTCACAGAGGAGGGACAGACGGAAGGTAAGTGACAGGTCACAGAGGAGGGACAGACGGAAGGTAAGTGACAGGTCACAGAGGAGGGACAGACGGAAGGTAAGTGACAGGTCACAGAGGAGGGACAGGCGGAAGGTAAGTGACATGTCACAGAGGAGGGAGAGATGGAAGGTAAGTGACAGGTCACAGAGGAGGGACAGGCGGAAGGTAAGTGACAGGTCACAGAGGAGGGACAAGCAGAAAGTAAGTGACAGGTCACAGAGGAGGGACTGGCAGAAGGTAAGTGACAGGTCACAGAGGAGGGAGAGACAGAAGGTAAGTGACAGGTCACAGAGGAGGGACAGGCAGAAGGTAAGTGACAGGTCACAGAGGAGAGACAGACAGAAGGTAAGTGACAGGTCACAGAGGAGGGAGAGACAGAAGGTAAGCGACATGTCACAAAGGAGGGACAGACAGAAGGTAAGTGACAGGTCACAGAGGAGGGACAGATGGAAAGTATGCGACACTTCACAAAGGAGGGACAGATGGAAGGTAAGCGACACGTCCCAGAGGAGGGACAGATGGGAAGGTAAGTGACACGTCCCAGAGGAGGGACAGACAGAAGGTAAGTGACACGTCTCAGAGGAGGGACAGATGGAAGGTAAGCTACATGTCACAGAGGAGGGACAGGTGGAAGATAAGTGACAAGTCACAGAGGAGGGAGAGAAGGAAGGTTAGTGGAGGGACAGACAGAAAGTGACAAGTTACAGAGAAGGGACAGGCGGAGCGTAAGTGACACGTCACAGAGGAGGGACAGATGGAAGGGAAGTGACACGTCACAGAGGAGAGACGGACAGAAGGTAAGTGGAGGGACAGACAGAAAGTGACATGTCACAGAGAAGGGACAGACAGAAAGTAAGTGGAGGGACAGACAGAAAGTGACATGTCACAGAGAAGGGACAGACAGAAAGTAAGTGGAGGGACAGACAGAAAGTGACATGTCACAGAGAAGGGATAGACAGAAAGTAAGTGGAGGGACAGACAGAAAGTGACATGTCACAGAGAAGGGACAGACAAAAAGTAAGTGGAGGGACAGACAGAAAGTGACAGGCCACAGAGGAGGGACAAGTGGAAGGTAAGGGATACGTCACAGAGGAGGGACAGACGGAAGGTAAGTGACATGTCCCAGAGGAGGGACAGATGGAAGGTAAGCTACACATCCCAGAGGAGGGACAGACGGCAGGTAATTACAGGTCACAGAGGAGGGACAGACGGAAGGTATGCGACACATCACAGAGGAGGGACAGGTGGAAGGTAAGGGATACGTCACAGAGAAGGGACAGACGGCAGGTAAGTGACAGGTCACAGAGGAGGGACAGACGGAAGGTACGTGACAGGTCACAGAGGAGGGACAGATGGAAGGGAAGTGACATGTCACAGAGGAGGGACAGACGGCAGGTAAGTGAAAGGTCACAGAGGAGGGACAGATGGAAGGTAAGCGACATGTCACAGAGGAGGGACAGGTGGAAGGTAAGTGACACATCACAGAGGTGGGACAGACGGAAGGTAAGTGACATGTCACAGAGGAGAGACAGACAGAAAGTGACAGGTTACAGACGGACAGATGGAAGGTAAGTGACACGTTACAGAGGAGGGACAGACAGAAGGTAAGTGACATGTCGCAGAGGAGGGACAGATGGAAGGGAAGTGACACATCACAGAGGAGAGACAGACGGAAGGTAAGTGACACGTCACAGAGGAGGGACAGGTGGAAGGTAAGTGACAGGTCACAGAGGAGGGACAGACGGAAGGTAAGTGACACGTCACAGAGGAGGGACAGACGGAAGGTAAGTGACTCATCACAGAGAAGAGACAAATGGAACATGAGTGACATGTCACAGAGGAGAGACAGACAGAAGGTAAGTGACAGGTCACAGAGGAGGGACAGACAGAAGGTAAGTGACATGTCACAGAGGAGGGACAGACGGACGGTAAGTGACACGTCACAGAGGAGAGACAGATGGAAGGTAAGTGACACGTCACAGAAGAGGGACAGGTGGAAAGTAAGTGACACGTCACAGAGGAGAGACAGACGGAACGTAAGTGACACGTCACAGAGGAGGGAGAGACAGAAGGTAAGTGGAGGGACAGAAAGAAAGTGACAGGTTACAGCGGAGGGACAGGTGGAAGGTAAGCGACATGTCACAGAGGAGGGACAGGTGGAAGGTAAGGGATACGTCACAGAGAAGGGACAGACGGCAGGTAAGTGACAGGTCACAGAGGAGGGACAGACGGAAGGTAAGTGACACGTCACAGAGGAGACACAGACGGAAGGTAAGTGACACGTCACAGAGGAGGGGCAGACAGAAGGTAAGTGACATGTCACAGAGGAGGGAGAGACAGAAGGTAAGTGGAGAGACAGACGGAAGGTAACTGACACAGCACAGAGGAGGGACAGATGGAAAGTAAGCGACACGTCACAGAGGAGGGACAGACAGAAGGTAAGTGAAAGGTCACAGGGAGGGACAGACGGAAGGTAAGTGACACGTCACAGAGGAGGGACAGACGGATTGTAAGTGACACATCACAGAGGAGAGACAGACAGAAAGTGACATGTTACAGAGGAGGGACAGACAGAAGGTAAGTGACACGTCACAGAGGAGGGACAGACGGAAGGTAAGCGATCCGTCACAGAGAAGAGACAAATGGAACATAAGTGACATGTCACAGAGGAGAGACAGACAGAAGGTAAGTGACACGTCACAGAGGAGGGACAGGTGGAAGGTAAGTGACACGTCACAGAGGAGGGACAGACGGAAAGTAAGATGTTACAGAGGAGGGACAGACAGAAGGTAAGTGACACGTCACAGAGGAGGGACAGATGGACGGTAAGTGACACGTCACAGAGGAGAGACAGACGGAACATAAGTGGCACGTCACAGAGGAGAGACAGACAGAAGGTAAGTGACACGTCACAGAGGAGGGACACGTGGAAGGTAAGTGACACGTCACAGAGGAGAGACAGACGGAACGTAAGTGACACGTCACAGAGGAGGGACAGACAGAAGGTAAGTGACACGTCACAGAGGAGAGACAGACGGAACGTAAGTGACACGTCACAGAGGAGGGACAGACAGAAGGTAAGTGACACGTCACAGAGGAGGGACAGACAGAGGTAAGTGGAGAGACAGATGGCACAGAGAAGGGACAGATGGAAAGTAAGCGACACTTTACAAAGGAGGGACAGATGGAAGGTAAGTGACACGTCACAGAGGACGGACAGACAGAAGGTAAGTGACAGGTCACAGGGAGGGACAGACGGAAGGTAAGTGACACGTCACAGAGGAGAGACAGACGGAAGGTAAGTGACACATCACAGAGGAGGGACAGACGGAAGGTAAGTAACACGTCACAGAGGAGGGACAGGTGGAAGGTAAGTGACACATCACAAAGGAGGGACAGACAGAAGGTAAGTGACACATCACAGAGGAGGGACTGACAGAATGTAAGTGACGCATCACAGAGGAGGGGGACAGAGAGAAGGTAAGTGACAGGTCACAGAGGAGGGACAGACTGAAGGTAAGTGACACGTCACAGAGGAGGGACTGACAGAATGTAAGTGACACATCACAGAGGAGGAACAGACAGAAGGTAAGTGACGCGTCACAGAGGAGGGACTGGCTGAAGGTAAGTGACAGGTCACAAAGGAGGGACTGACAGAATGTAAGTGACACATCACAGAGGAGGAACAGACAGAAGGTAAGTGACGCGTCACAGAGGAGGGACTGGCTGAAGGTAAGTGACAGGTCACAGAGGAGGGACAGACGGAAGGGAAGTGAGACATCACAGAGGAGGGACAGACAGAATGTAAGTGACAGGTCACAGAGGAGGGAGAGAGAGAAGGTAAGTGACAGGGCACAGAGGAGGGACAGGCTGAAGGTAAGTGACAGGTCACAGAGGAGGGACAGGCTGAAGGTAACAGGTCACAGAGGCGGGACAGACGGCAGGTATGTGACGTCACAGAGGAGGGTCTGACAGAATGTAAGTGACACGTCACAGAGGAGGGGCTGACAGAAGGTAAGTGACACGTCACAGAGGAGGACTGACAGAAGGTAAGTGACACGTCACAGAGGAGGAACAGACAGACGGTAAGTGACACATCACAGAGGAGGGACAGGCTGAAGGTAAATGACAGGTCACAGAGGAGGGACAGACGGCAGGTATGTGACGTCACAGAGGAGGGACAGACAGAAGGTAAGTGACACGTCACTGAGGAGGGACTGACAGAAGGTTAGTGACACGTCACAGAGGAAGGACAGACAGAAGGTAAGTGACATGAATATGGCTTACAGAGAGCACAGCCCGAATGAGTGGCGTCCGCCCGTCCTCATCGCTGCGTACCCAGTTCACATCTGCCCCATGTGCCAGGGCATCGGCCATGGTGGGCAGATAACGGTGCTCAGCTGCCCGGTACAAAAGGGCACCAGCATGAAGGTTCCGCACATCACCGCCATCACTGGGTCCACATGTGCCTGTCACATGATATCATTATTATTATTGATTTATAAAGCACCAACGTATTCTGTGACAAAAAACGTAGGGTACAAAATATCACAAACAATGACATACACCAATATACAAAATACACAATCCGTAATTACAGTGACAACATTAATATAAATAAATGTGTAACAAATTCCAAGACACAAAAGGTGAGAAAGCCCTGCCCTTGTGAGCTTACAATCTAAAGGAATGGGGAGAAACAAGAGGTGGGGGTAGTATACTATATTCCTACCTAGAGGCAGTGGGTTTTAGGATATCTAGTAGGAGTGTAACTTGGCCAGAAGTCAAAGGGGAGGTGGCCTAAGATAGAGCATGTGCTTGTTGGAAAAAGTGTGTTTTGAGGGCACATTTAAAGATATCAAAGGTTGGAGAGTGACGGATGTGTTTTGGATGGGCATTCCAGAGGAGGGGTGAGGCACGTGAGAAGTATACGTGAAGATGAGGAGGTAAATAAAGAGGAGGACAGAAGAAGGTCCTGTGCAGATCTGAGATTGCGGTTGGATTGGTATCTGGAAACTAGTGAGGAGATGTACCGGGGAGAGATTGTGGAGCGCTCTGTAGGTTAGGGTTAGGAGTTGGAACTGGATCCTCTGGGTAACTGGCAGCCAGTGAAGAGCTTGGCAGAGAGGAGCAGCAGAGGAAGAGCCGAGAGGAGAGATGAGTGAGTCAAGCAGCCAGTTCAGTGCCGACTTGGGTGGGGCCTGTAAGTTGGGTCTGTTAGTTGGCAGTATGTTACATTATTCCAGATGAGTTATTATAAGAGCATGTATTAACATTTTAGTTGTGTCCTGAGTGAGAAAAGGTCGGATGCGAGGTATGTTTTTGAGTTGGAGATAAGATGGTTAGGGAGTGAATGTGAGGAATAAATGAGAGAGAAGAATCAAATATTACCCCTAAGCACCGTGCTTTGGGAACTAAAGTTATAGGGGTGTTATTAACATATATTGTTATTTCTGGCAGAGTGGTTGACAGAGACAGTGGAAAACCAAAATTAGCTTACCTGGTAATGCTGTTTTTAATAACCCTCCAGGACAGGTGCTACATATGAGATTTGGGCTCCGCCCTCAACAGGAAACACAAAGAACTAGCTCTCTATAAGTTCCACCCCTCAGTATTCACCTGCCAGTACGTTCCAATTAACTGTCCTGATACCGATTCTTCTTTCAAACAATTTAACAAAAAACTTGCATGTACATAAACATCCGTATAAACACACAGAAATATATGCTTCAGTCAATATTATACATAAATATATATATATATATATATATATATATATATCAAAATAGGTGGGTCACCTGTCCTGGGGGGTTATTAAAAACAGCATTACCAGGTAAGCTAATTTTGGTTTTTTCAAATAACCCTCCAGGACAGGTGCTATATATGAGATGATATGCAATAAATACCAACCTCAGGGCGGGACAACAGCCTGAAGAACTTTTTTTCCAAATGCCTGTTCTTCTGCTGATAAGCCCAGTCGGTAATGCCTAATGAAGGTGTTCACGGATTTCCAAGTTGCTGTCTTGCAGATATCCGTCGCTGTTGCTCCAGCTCTATAAGCCCAGGAAGTTGCCACTGACCCTGTTGAGTGAGCGGTTACCTCTCTAGGACTTTGAACTCCTTTTGATTTGTAACTGACAAACAAAAAAACTAATAACTAGAGGTTCTAATGCTAACCTCTCATCCAAGTATAGTGATAAGGCTGCCACTTGGATCTTTAGGGTACTCAACGCTAGATTTTTGTCAACGTATTCTTGCAAAACTTCTAACACTGTAGCGAGCTTATTGGATCGGAGTCCTGTCTTTCTCTTCCATTGACAAAAAGTTTTCCAATAGTTTTGATATATTGCTCTAGTGACTTTCTTTCTACTTTTAATTATATTCTCTGTCACTGTCAGATAACCCTCTATCTTTTAAGATCTTCCTTTCAGAAACCAAGCTGTCAATCGAAGATTCGAAATCTGAGTCCATTTGTCTTTTCTTTTTGAGAAGGGTTAGTCTGTCTGTTAATGGCATTGGTCTGTCCACCAGCATCAACTTAATCATTGGATACCAGATTATTTTCAGCCAATCTGGTTCAATTAATATTAGATACATTGTTGTCGATTTCAGCTTCTGTAATACTATTGGTAACAGCGGTATTGGAGGAAATATTTGATAATCCCACATTTGAGCCAAAGCATCTACTCCCGAAGCGCCTCTTGGGTCTAGAGAGAAGAACTGGTGGCACTGAGTATTCTCCAGATTGGCGAATAAAGTCGATCTGTGGTTGTCCCTACTTTTTCGCTAACAACTTGAACAGTTCAGGACTTAGCATTAGTTTGATAGTCTCTTCCTGCCCAACAGATCCACCATGTTGCTTAATGAACCCTTTAGGTGAACCGCTGAGATCGATTGAAGATTGTCCTCCGCCCAATCTAGCAGCTGCAGTGTGAAATCAAGAAGTTGTGATGACCTGGTACACCCTTGTTTGTTTACATACATCACTACTGTTATATTGTCTGACCTGATCTTGAACCTGCTGGTCTTTTAACCTGTATTTTGCATGGTCTAGGGCTCTCTTCACTCCCAGATGCTCTCCGAAATGTGAAGATTGGGTCTTAATCTGCTTTGACCAAGTTCCTTGTAGATATATCCCATCTATGTGGGTTCTCCCAAGAATACTTGCGTCTGTTAACACTTTTGTCATCTGAAACTACCATAGTCGTCCCCGAGTGACATTGTCTGCTATTATACACCAACTGAGTGATTGTTTCACCGGTGTTGGAATAGACACCATGCGGTCTAAAGCTGCATGACTTACTTTCCAACTGCGCAGGAGCCGTTGTTGTAATATTCTCACATTTCAATCAAGGATGGTCGTAGTCAGCCAACTTCGCTACGCTGGAACTACATGTGGTTTTACTCAATTACACTTCGCCAAACTAGGGTTGCGAATATCAAATATTCGTTTTGTATGTATCACGTAGACTACGCATCAAAATTACGCAATTACGCATAGTGTGAAGCGTAGTGTGTGCGGATGCTTGTGCTCATATGCAAAAAAATGTACGCATTAATTTCTCTATAAATGCTTATACCGGGACTTCTTCAATGCATACATTCCCCTTTCCCCTGCGTAAATTTGTAAGCATACAATCGCACGCCGAAAATTAGATGCAAGAAACGCATTCGTAGTTCACTACGCAATACACACATCAACTACGCATAGTGGGCGTAAGCTACGCGTAGCAGTACTTCACTACGCGTAAATTCGTAAGCGTTTTGAAACTTGACCTATGAACTACGATGCGTAGATGTGAACTATGATGCGTACATTCGCACTGGCGTAGTTTCTGCTCATCCCTGGTTTCAATGCCCAATACACTGCCGGTGCTGTGGATGTCAAAAATCCTATTAGACTCATCACTTGATTAACTGTTACCATTGATTTTTGCTGGAAATTTTCCCCTAAGGCATGAATCTTGACTAACTTGTCTTGTGGAAGAAATAATTTCGAAGCTATGGAAATTGATTCTGAACACCAAGAACTGAATAACCTGTGTCGGAATCCCCTAACCAACCTGCTCGTACCAACTGCTGGATGACAAGAGCTCTGATGTTTCCACTTCACAATACTGTCTGTCACTACTAAAAGGTTGTCTAAGTATGGCATTATCATAACACCTTTTTAAATGTAGGGTTCCCACAATTTCTGCCATTGTGAAGATTCTGGGTGCTGACGTGATTCCGAATAGGAGCAGTAGCAGACCATGCTTTCTTAAGAGAAAATTCAACTTATTTTCTGGGTTTTTAAGGCAGCCTTAGACCTTTAATGCTAACTCATTCATCTTCCAACCTGACTAAATGCAGCATCAAGTTTAGAGCATGAATCCCCAGGCTTAGCGTCTTCCTCAGAAAATGGAAAACGCCTTTTCAAACCCTGAGGCTACTTTCACAGTGGGACGTTGCGTTTTGATGCAACGTTACAATCGCAACGCCAACTTACAACGCAACGCCCCCAAAAAGTTGCATCGCCAGTTAATGGCTCGTATTGTCAAATACAGTATGGCCTACAGGCAATGAAAGCTATGCTTCTAAGTCATTACTGAGCATGTGCAAACCGTCTAACGCAGCTAACAACGTGTATAACGCACAGCATGCAGCACTAACAATGCTATACGTAACACACAAACCCAACGTGTGCACTGTGAATGTCCCACAGACTTAGTATTGCTGTGCGTTAGTCTGCGTCGAATCATTTATAACGTGCGTTTTTTTAATGACGCACTGTGAAAGAGTACTTAGATACAAATAGTCTTTTATCCGGCTCTTTCTATTGAGCTGTGATTACGTTTTTAATAGAGGAATCTGAACTGGGAAACATAACTGCTCACATGGTTCCATTCCTGTGTATAGCATGAAAAAAATATATATTGCAGATTTTTTTTTTTTTTTTTTTTTTTGTGGTGGAATATCCCAAGTTGAATGAATTGCCTTCAATAATTCTCCAGTTTCTTCCAGCAGCAAACTTAAACTTTGAGGACTTTACAGTCTCCTCTGCTTCACTCTGTACAGATAAGTCCACAGAAGATTTGGAATCAGGATTAACAACTTCCTGCTGACTATCATCTTCCTCTTCAGAAGAGAGTATTATTCTAGCAGATTTCCTTATTGCTTTCTTACGTCTTGTAGATTGAATTTAAGCAGTCTGAAGCGGCTGTGAAACTGAAGTAGAAGAAAGGCTTTCTCTAAAAGCTTTAAACGTTTCCACCATTTCTTGCCTAATGGATAACAAACTCCTTGCAAGATGCTGTAGTATCTTCATTATTTATGCTTAAATGCATTTTTGACAAGATACTTTAGGCCAGTCTAAGGCCTCTTGCACACTGCATGCATTTGCAGTGTGCAGGGAGCCCAAGGCCTCTTTCCCATCAGGACGTTGTGTTTTAGGGAACGCTATAGGTTGCATAACGTGCCCCCAACGCAACGCCTGGTGGTGCTGGAGGAGGACGCTACCAAGAACTGCGTTATGCAGTTATTGGTGCGCCTTTTTCGCGCTGTGCGATGCGGAGACCACGTGATCCGCATCACGTGGTCCCACCAGCCAACTGCCACACAGAGCGGCCGCTCCAGGAAGTAAACACTGCACATCACAGTGTAGTAAAAATTAATTAGCCATGTGGCTGGCCGGAGGAGGAGACCTCCTCTTCCAACATAACTGCGCATGTGCAAACAGTCTAACGCGGCTTAGCCGTTTATAACGCACAGCATGCAGCACTTTTGTCTTTACCTGCTGCATTACAATGCAGCCCATTGATTTTTCATTGCTGTGCGGTGGGCTGCGTTTACAGGCTGCACTAACGTGCGCCTGTAACGTCTAGCTGTGAAAGCAGACTTAATATAATTCCTTACTACAGAGAAGGCAATTGCTGGACCCATCAGAGCTATCAGTAGGCTCAATAGCATCCTGAAAAATATGCAAATGATGATTTAATCAATTAAGTCTGCTAACCAGCATGCATAAATACTTAAAGCGGACCCAAACCAAACATTTTTTTTTTACTAAAAATATTAAGTTGCACCACTGACACATACAAAGATAAATAAACACTCCTTCAAATCTATGATCATTTCAGTGCATGCTTTTCACCCTTCTCTTTTTATATCTAGGGTTATACTGGGGGCAGCCATTAGCAATTCCTCCATTGCTAGACACCATCTACTCCACCAGTTTGCCGGAAAAATCCCGGCAATTTGAAAAGAAGGGAGGGGTTCCTCCAATACATGTAAAATATTTTATATTTGTCATCATGCAGCTGAAAAAAGGCTGCTATTTATTATTATAATTTAGAAAATAGGTTTTATTTCTGAAATCTTGTATTTTTAATTTGGGTCCACTTTAACATGCCATGAGATAGCTATTTGGCATAATCAGTAAAACCCAGACTTAGCTCCACTCATAAAGCTAGGCATATATATCAAGTATAACAGTGAAACTTAATCCAATTTCAAAGTTTCAAATTCAAGTAAATTAAATGATAATATAAAAATCATGCTGCCCATTCAAAGGCAAGATGCATGTGGCAAATTAAATGTGCACAGAACACATTTGCTGGGACAAATAATCAATTGATTTTGTCCACCTGCGTGCACAAACCTCATGATGAAGTTATCTGCAGCAAAGTTATAAAATCCAGCAGTTTAAGACATGAGAACATGCTTAAGTTAAACACCCATAAACCAAACAATTTGGGTAAATAAACATAATGCTGAATCCATGGGCAATAGTAGACAAAAGACTTTCTACAACCATCAGCGCTGTAAGAAACTAAAAAAAATCTTCCCCTGCGCCAGGTTTAGGCATAGACCTCAGAATCAGACGGGCAACCATCCTCCGATGTCCGCTGCCACTTACTTGGTCTGCCGTCCTCTGTCTCGTGTCCATCTCCACCAAACACCAACCGCGGTGTGGGGAATGGACCTCTTGGCGTTCTGACAGCTGCGCGTACCGGATACCGGATCTTACGGATTCACCGTAAGGGTGGAAGTGTCATGCTCACAGCGCTATTGCCCTTGCCTCCGCTCTGGACACGCTGAGAATCACACTACCGCCAAAGGAAGTCACCTTTCCGCCTCCGCAAAGTGAAAGCTTCCCTCCGACGCGCGATCGGCCTCCACCATGCTGCCTCAAACACCGTCTCTCCTTACATAGCTGACCTCCAGCATGCTTCAGAGATCCACTACCGTGGAAAAACAAGGTAAACCCCCAGTAATCCTTCCAGGACAGGGCTACCTATAAAAGTTCCATGGCCTCAGCACTCCCTGGCTGCTGAACATATCTAGCTGTAGAGAGCTAGAGGCTTCCCGGGACAGGAAACACAAAGAATTGGCAGGTGAATACTGAGGGGTGGAACTTATAGAGAGCTAGTTCTTTGTGTTTCCTGTTGAGGGCGGAGCCCAAATCTCATATGTAGCACCTGTCCTGGAGGGTTATTTGAAAAAGATAATTTAGTTCTGTTTTATTCATAGCAAGCTTTTAGAAACGAGAGGTCATGAAAGAGGATATAGCAGGCAGCAGGACCGCTTCTAGACTTTCTGCTGCCTGAGGCAAACTTGTGATGATAGACCTCAGTCAGAGCAGCGTAACCCGTGGCTGCTGTGCAGAGGGAAGCAGGACAGCGTTTCCACTGGTAACAGCGCAGATGAAAGGATCTGTAGGAGTAAGGTGTGGTCAACAGTGTCAAACGTTGACGACAGACCAAGAAGGATGAGTATGGAACAATGGCCTTTGGATTTAGCAATAAGAAGATTATTGGACACTTCAGTAATGGCCCATACTCACGGGCTACAATTGTCGCCGCAACACGCGGCGCGCGCATGTTGCGGCGACAGGTCGCCCGTGAGTATGCGATGTGTCACGTGTGCGCACCCCGAACCGTCGCTCATGTCGCCAGGTGATTGACGCCGTCAATCGCCTGGCGACATTCGCCGCCGCAACTCCGCCGGACTGTTGCTAGTCCGCGTGGGTATGCGGACTAGCGACAGCAACAAGCAGTAAATACCTTGGGCTTCCGGCGGGGGGAGGAGCAACAGCGACAGCTTCCGCCGCATCAGTTGCCAGGTCTCTCCGCCGTGTGTATGCGGAGGGACCTGGCGACGAGCTGTCGCTGGCCTGTCGTGCACACGCTCCCATGTGCTAGCGACAGGCCACAAATGTAGCCCGTGAGTATGAACCATAAGAGCTGTTTCTGTGGAGTGGTCAGAGTGAAAGTCAGACTGGAACTGATCAAGCAGGGAGTTATCAGATAAATAATGGCTTCGTTCAGCATTAATATGGTGTTCAAGTCATTTGGAAGCAAATGGAAGAAATGACACAGCCCGATAGTTGGCGAGTTGGTGGGATCTGGAGATCTTTTTTCAAGTAGTGGTGTCACAACAGTCTTTTTGAGTGAGGATGGAAAGATACCAGCAGAGAGAGAGGGGTTACATAGCGATGTTAGTGCAGGGATAGGGTATGAGGATAGCTGTGAAATGAGATGGGAGGGAATAAGTCTCAAAGAACAGGTGGTAAAATGAAATTTGGAGATAAGAGAGGAGAGAATATTCAGAGAGTGGGGAGAAGGCAGATACAGAGCATTCAAGAAGTGAGATGTGGATGGAATTAGATGGCCGCATGGAAAAACCACTTCGGATTTTGTCAATTTTATCAGTGAAGTATGTTGCAAATTCTTCAGCTGATAAGCATGAAGGAGGAGGAGGAGGGGGACGGAGAAGGGAGTTAAAAGTGCTAAACAAGAGCTTTGGATTATGGGATTGGGAGGATATGAGAGAAGAGAAAAATGACTGTTTTGCAGAAAAGGGATAATGGAGGACACAAGAGAGGGTTCCGGTACGCAGCCACGAGGGGAGTTCCTAACAGCGGTCACATGAGAGGAGCTCCTGACAGCGGTCACATGAGAGAAGCTCCTGTCAGCGGTCACATGGGAGGTGTTCCTGTCAGCGGTCACATAAGAGGAGTTCCTGTCAGCGGTCACATGAGAGGAGCTCCTGTCAGCGGTTACATGAGAGGAGCTCCTGACTGCGGTTACATGAGAGGAGCTCCTGACTGCGGTTACATAAGAGGAGCTCCTGACTGCGGTTACATGGGAGGTGTTCCTGTCAGCGGTCACATGAGAGGAGCTCCTGACAGCGATCACATAAGAGGAGCTCCTGTCAGCGGTCACATGGGAGGAGTTCCAGTCAGCTGTCACATGAGAGGAGCTCCTGTCAGCGGTCACATAAGAGGAGCTCCTGACAGTGGTCACATGGGAGGTGTTCCTGACAGCGATCACATGAGAGGAGTTCCTGACAGCGGTCACATTAGAGGAGCTCCTGTCAGCGGTAACCTGGGAGGTGTTCCTGTCAGTGGTCACATGAGAGGAGCTCCTGTCAGCGGTCACATGAGAGGAGCTCCTGTCAGCGGTCACATGGGAGGTGTTCCTGACAGCGATCACATGAGAGGAGTTCCTGACAGCGGTCACATGAGAGGAGCTCCTGTCAGCGGTAACATGGGAGGTGTTCCTGTCAGTGGTCACATGAGAGGAGTTCCTGTCAGTGGTCACATGAGAGGAGCTCCTGTCAGCAGTCACATGGGAGGTGTTCTTGACAGCGGTCACCTGAGAGGAGCTCCTGACAGCGGTCACATGAGAGGAGTTCCTGACAGCGGTCACATGAGAGGAGCTCCTGTCAGCAGTCACATGAGAGGTGTTCCTGACAGCGGCCACATGAGGGGAGTTCCTGACAGCGGTCACATGAGAGGAGCTCCTGACAGCAGTCACATGAAAGGAGTTCCTGACAGTGGTCACATGAGAGAAACTCCTGTTAGCGGTCACATAAGAGGAGCTCTTGTCAGTGGTCACATGAGAGGTTCCTGACAGCGGTCACATGAGAGGAGTTCCTGTCAGTAGTCACATGAGAGGAGCTCCTGTCAGTGGTCACATGAGAGGAGCTCCTGTCAGTGGTCACATGAGAGGAATTCCTGTCAGTGGTCACATGAGATGAGCTCCTGTCAGCGATCACATGAGAGGTGTTCCTGTCAGCGGTCACATGAGAGGAGTTCCTGACAGTGGTCACATGAGAGGAATTCCTGTCAGTGGTCACATGAGAGGAGTGCTAGTCAGCAGTCACATGAGGGGAGTTCCTGTCAGTGGTCACATGAGAGGTGTTCCTGTCAGCGGTCACATGAGAGGTGTTCCTGTCACCAGTCACATGAGAGGAGCTCCTGTCAGTGGTCACATGAGAGGAATTCCTGTCAGTGGTCACATGAGATGAGCTCCTGTCAGCGGACACATGAGAGGTGTTCCTGTCACCGGTCACATAAGAGGTGTTCCTGTCAGCGGTCACATGAGAGGAGTTCCTGACAGTGGTCACATGAGAGGAATTCCTGTCAGTGGTCACATGAGAGGAGCTCCTGTTAGTGGTCACATGAGAGGTGATCCTGTCAGTGGTCACGTGAGAGGTGTTCTTGTCAGTGGTCACATGAGAGGAGTTCCTGTCAGCGGTCAAATGAGAGGTGATCCTATCAGCAGTCACATGAGAGGTGTATCTATCACCTGGCCACACTGATCACATGCTTCTCCATGACGTCTCCTAGACATGACCTTCACTAATCAGAGACTTGCATATCTATCACATGAGAGGAGCTCTTGTCAGTGGTCACATGCGAGGAGTTCCTGTCAGCTGTCACATGAGAGGAGTTCCTGACAGCGGTGACATGAGAGTTCTTGTCAGCGGTCACATGAGAGAAGCTCCTGACAACAGTCACATGAGAGAAGCTCCTGACAGCGGTCACATGAGAGAAGCTCTTGTCAGTGGTCACATGAGATGATCTCCTGTCAGTGGTCACATGAGAGGTGTTCCTTGCAGCGGTCACATGAGAGGAGTTCCTGACAGCAGTCACATGAGAGGAGATCCTGTCAGTCACATGAGAGGAGTTCCTGTCAGCGGTCACATGAGAGGAGTTCCTGTCAGTGGTCACATGAGAGGAGTTCCAGTCAGTGGTCACATGAGAGGTGTTCCTGTCAGTGGTCACATGAGAGGTGTTCCTGTCAGCGGTGACATGAGAGGAGCTCCTGTTAGTGCTCACATGAGAGGTCTTCCTGTCAGCGGTCACATGAGAGGAGTTCCTGTCAGTGGTCACATTAGAGGAGCTCCTGTCAGTGGTCACATGAGAGGAGCTCCTGTCAGTGGTCACATGAGAGGTGTTCCTGTCAGCGGTCACATAGAGGAGTTCCTGTCAGTGGTCACATGAGAGGAGCTCCTGTCAGTGGTCACATGAGAGGAGCTCCTGTTGCTGGCCACATGAGAGGTGTTCCTGTCAGCGGTCACATGAGAGGAGTTCCTGTCAGTGGTCACATGAGAGGAGTTCCTGACAGCGGCCACATGAGAGGAGTTCCTGTCAGCGGTCACATGAGAGGAGTTCCTGTCAGCGATCACATGAGAGGTGTTCCTGTCAGTGGTCACATGAGATGAGCTCCTGTCAGCGGTCACATGAGAGGTGTTCCTGTCAGCGGTCACATGAGAGGTGTTCCTGTCAGCGGTCACATGAGAGGAGTTCCTGACAGTGGTCACATGAGAGGAATTCCTGTCAGTGGTCACATGAGAGGAGTTCCTGTCAGTGGTCACATGAGAGGAGTTCCTGTCAGTGGTCACATGAGAGATGTTCCTGTCAGTGGTCACATGAGAGGTGTTCCTTTCAGCGGGCACATGAGCACATGAGAGGTGTTCCTTGCAGCGGTCACATGACAGGAGTTCCTGACAGCGGTAACATGAGAGGAGATCCTGTCAGCGGTCACATGAGAGGTGTTCCTGTCAGCGGTCACATGAGAGGAGTTCCTGTCAGCAGTCACATGAGAGGAGTTCCTGTCAGCAGTCACATGAGAGGTGTTCCTGTCAGCGGTCACATGAGAGGAGTTCCTCTCAGTGGTCACATGAGAGGAGTTCCTGTCAGTGGTCACATGAGAGATGTTCCTGTCAGCGGTCACATGAGAGGTGTTCCTGTCAGCGGTCACATGAGAGGAGTTCCTGTCAGTGGTCACATGAGAGGTGTTTCTGTCAGTGGTCACATGAGAGGAGCTCCTGTTAGTGCTCACATGAGAGGTGTTCCTGTCAGCGGTCACATGAGAGGAGCTCCTGTCAGTGGTCACATGAGAGGAGCTCCTGTCAGTGGTCACATGAGAGGAATTCCTGTCAGTGGTCACATGAGATGAGCTCCTGTCAGCGATCACATGAGAGGTGTTCCTGTCAGCGGTCACATGAGAGGAGTTCCTGACAGTGGTCACATGAGAGGAATTCCTGTCAGTGGTCACATGAGAGGAGTGCCAGTCAGCAGTCACATGAGAGGAGTTCCTGTCACTGGTCACATGAGAGGTGTTCCTGTCAGCGGTCACATGAGAGGAGCTCCTGTCAGTGGTCACATGAGAGGAATTCCTGTCAGTGGTCACATGAGATGAGCTCCTGTCAGCGGTCACATGAGAGGTGTTCCTGTCAGCGGTCACATAAGAGGTGTTCCTGTCAGCGGTCACATGAGAGGAGTTCCTGACAGTGGTCACATGAGAGGAATTCCTGTCAGTGGTCACATGGGAGGAGCTCCTGTTAGTGGTCACATGAGAGGTGATCCTGTCAGTGGTCACGTGAGAGGTGTTCTTGTCAGTGGTCACATGAGAGGAGTTCCTGTCAGCGGTCAAATGAGAGGTGATCCTGTCAGCAGTCACATGAGAGGAGTATCTATCACCTGGCCACACTGATCACATGCTTCTTCATGACGTCTCCTAGACATGACCATCACTAATCAGAGACTTGCATATCTATCACATGAGAGGAGCTCTTGTCAGTGGTCACATGCGAGGAGTTCCTGTCAGCTGTCACATGAGAGGAGTTCCTGACAGCGGTGACATGAGAGTTCTTGTCAGCGGTCACATGAGAGAAGCTCCTGACAACAGTCACATGAGAGAAGCTCCTGACAGCGGTCACAAGGGAGAAGCTCTTGTCAGTGGTCACATGAGATGATCTCCTGTCAGTGGTCACATGAGAGGTGTTCCTTGCAGCGGTCACATGAGAGGAGTTCCTGACAGCAGTCACATGAGAGGAGTTCCTGTCAGCAGTCACATGAGAGGAGTTCCTGTGAGCGGTCACATGAGAGGAGTTCCAGTCGGTGGTCACATGAGAGGAGTTCCAGTCAGTGGTCACATAAGAGGTGTTCCTGTCAGCGGTCACATGAGAGGTGTTCCTGTCAGCGGTCACATGAGAGGAGTTCCTGTCAGTGGTCACATGAGAGGTGTTCCTGTCAGCGGTCACATGAGAGGAGCTCCTGTTAGTGCTCACATGAGAGGTGTTCCTGTCAGCGGTCACATGAGAGGAGTTCCTGTCAGTGGTCACATGAGAGGAGCTCCTTTCAGTGGTCACATGAGAGGAGCTCCTGTCAGTGGTCACATGAGAGGTGTTCCTGTCAGCGGTCACATGAGAGGAGTTCCTGTCAGTGGTCACATGAGAGGAGCTCCTGTTAGTGGCCCCATGAGAGGTGTTCCTGTCAGCGGTCACATGAGAGGAGCTCCAGACAGCAGTCACATGGGAGGAGTTCCTGACAGCGGCCACATGAGAGGAGTTCCTATCAGCGGTCACATGAGAGGAGTTCCTGTCAGCGATCACATGAGAGGTGTTCCTGTCAGTGGTCACATGAGATGAGCTCCTGTCAGCGGTCACATGAGAGGAGTTCCTGTCAGTGGTCACATGAGAGGTGTTCCTGTCAGCGGTCACATGAGAGGTGTTCCTGTCAGCGGTCACATGAGAGGTGTTCCTGTCAGCGGTCACATGAGAGGAGTTCCTGACAGTGGTCACATGAGAGGAATTCCTGTCAGTGGTCACATGAGAGGAGTTCCTGTCAGCAGTCACATGAGAGGAGTTCCTGTCAGTGGTCACATGAAAGGTGTTCCTGTCAGCAGTCACATGAGAGGAGTTCCTGTCAGTGGTCACATGAGAGGTGTTCCTGTCAGCGGTCACATGAGAGGGGTTCCTGTCACCAGTCACATGAAAGGCGTTCCTGTCACCAGTCACATGAGGGGAGCTCTTGTCAGTGGACACATGAGAGGAATTACTGTCAGTGGTCACATGACATGAGCTCCTGTCAATGGTCACATGCAAGGTGTTTCTGTCAGTGGTCACATGAGAGGAGTTCCTGACAGTGGTCACATGAGAGGTGTTCCTGTCAGTGGTCACTTGAGAGGAGTTCCTGTCAGTGGTCACATGAGAGGTGTTCCTGTCAGCGGTCACATGAGAGGAGTTCCTGTCAGTGGTCACATGAGAGGAGCTCCTGTCAGTGGTCACATGAGAGGAGCTCCTGTTAGTGGCCACATGAGAGGTGTTCCTGTCAGCGGTCACATGAGAGGAGCTCCAGACAGCAGTCACATGGGAGGAGTTCCTGACAGCGGCCACATGAGGGGAGTTCCTGACAGCGGTCACATGAGAGGAGCTCCTGACAGCAGTCACATGAAAGGAGTTCCTGACAGCGGTCACATGAGAGAAACTCCTGTTAGCGGTCACATGAGAGGAGCTCTTGTCAGTGGTCACATGAGAGGTTCCTGACAGCGGTCACATGAGAGGAGTTCCTGTCAGTAGTCACATGAGAGTAGCTCCTGTCAGTGGTCACATGAGAGGAGCTCCTGTCAGTGGTCACATGAGAGGAATTCCTGTCAGTGGTCACATGAGATGAGCTCCTGTCAGCGATCACATGAGAGGTGTTCCTGTCAGCGGTCACATGAGAGGAGTTCCTGACAGTGGTCACATGAGAGGAATTCCTGTCAGTGGTCACATGAGAGGAGTGCTAGTCAGCAGTCACATGAGGGGAGTTCCTGTCAGTGGTCACATGAGAGGTGTTCCTGTCAGCGGTCACATGAGAGGTGTTCCTGTCACCAGTCACATGAGAGGAGCTCCTGTCAGTGGTCACATGAGAGGAATTTCTGTCAGTGGTTACATGAGATGAGCTCCTGTCAGCGGTCACATGAGAGGTGTTCCTGTCACCGGTCACATAAGAGGTGTTCCTGTCAGCGGTCACATGAGAGGAGTTCCTGACAGTGGTCACATGAGAGGAATTCCTGTCAGTGGTCACATGAGAGGAGCTCCTGTTAGTGGTCACATGAGAGGTGATCCTGTCAGTGGTCACGTGAGAGGTGTTCTTGTCAGTGGTCACATGAGAGGAGTTCCTGTCAGCGGTCAAATGAGAGGTGATCCTATCAGCAGTCACATGAGAGGTGTATCTATCACCTGGCCACACTGATCACATGCTTCTCCATGACGTCTCCTAGACATGACCTTCACTAATCAGAGACTTGCATATCTATCACATGAGAGGAGCTCTTGTCAGTGGTCACATGCGAGGAGTTCCTGTCAGCTGTCACATGAGAGGAGTTCCTGACAGCGGTGACATGAGAGTTCTTGTCAGCGGTCACATGAGAGAAGCTCCTGACAACAGTCACATGAGAGAAGCTCCTGACAGCGGTCACATGAAAGAAGCTCTTGTCAGTGGTCACATGAGATGATCTCCTGTCAGTGGTCACATGAGAGGTGTTCCTTTCAGCGGGCACATGAGCACATGAGAGGTGTTCCTTGCAGCGGTCACATGACAGGAGTTCCTGACAGCGGTCACATGAGAGGAGATCCTGTCAGCGGTCACATGAGAGGTGTTCCTGTCAGCGGTCACATGAGAGGAGTTCCTGTCAGCAGTCACATGAGAGGAGTTCCTGTCAGCAGTCACATGAGAGGTGTTCCTGTCAGCGGTCACATGAGAGGAGTTCCTCTCAGTGGTCACATGAGAGGAGTTCCTGTCAGTGGTCACATGAGAGATGTTCCTGTCAGCGGTCACATGAGAGGTGTTCCTGTCAGCGGTCACATGAGAGGAGTTCCTGTCAGTGGTCACATGAGAGGTGTTTCTGTCAGTGGTCACATGAGAGGAGCTCCTGTTAGTGCTCACATGAGAGGTGTTCCTGTCAGCGGTCACATGAGAGGAGCTCCTGTCAATGGTCACATGAGAGGAGCTCCTGTCAGTGGTCACATGAGAGGAATTCCTGTCAGTGGTCACATGAGATGAGCTCCTGTCAGCGATCACATGAGAGGTGTTCCTGTCAGCGGTCACATGAGAGGAGTTCCTGACAGTGGTCACATGAGAGGAATTCCTGTCAGTGGTCACATGAGAGGAGTGCCAGTCAGCAGTCACATGAGAGGAGTCCTTGTCACTGGTCACATGAGAGGTGTTCCTGTCAGCGGTCACATGAGAGGAGCTCCTGTCAGTGGTCACATGAGAGGAATTCCTGTCAGTGGTCACATGAGATGAGCTCCTGTCAGCGGTCACATGAGAGGTGTTCCTGTCAGCGGTCACATAAGAGGTGTTCCTGTCAGCGGTCACATGAGAGGAGTTCCTGACAGTGGTCACATGAGAGGAATTCCTGTCAGTGGTCACATGAGAGGAGCTCCTGTTAGTGGTCACATGAGAGGTGATCCTGTCAGTGGTCACGTGAGAGGTGTTCTTGTCAGTGGTCACATGAGAGGAGTTCCTGTCAGCGGTCAAATGAGAGGTGATCCTGTCAGCAGTCACATGAGAGGAGTATCTATCACCTGGCCACACTGATCACATGCTTCTCCATGACGTCTCCTAGACATGACCATCACTAATCAGAGACTTGCATATCTATCACATGAGAGGAGCTCTTGTCAGTGGTCACATGCGAGGAGTTCCTGTCAGCTGTCACATGAGAGGAGTTCCTGACAGCGGTGACATGAGAGTTCTTGTCAGCGGTCACATGAGAGAAGCTCCTGACAACAGTCACATGAGAGAAGCTCCTGACAGCGGTCACATGAGAGAAGCTCTTGTCAGTGGTCACATGAGATGATCTCCTGTCAGTGGTCACATGAGAGGTGTTCCTTGCAGCGGTCACATGAGAGGAGTTCCTGACAGCAGTCACATGAGAGGAGTTCCTGTCAGCAGTCACATGAGAGGAGTTCCTGTGAGCGGTCACATGAGAGGAGTTCCTGTCGGTGGTCACAGGAGAGGAGTTCCAGTCGGTGGTCACATAAGAGGTGTTCCTGTCAGCGGTCACATGAGAGGTGTTCCTGTCAGCGGTCACATGAGAGGAGTTCCTGTCAGTGGTCACATGAGAGGTGTTCCTGTCAGCGGTCACATGAGAGGAGCTCCTGTTAGTGCTCACATGAGAGGTGTTCCTGTCAGCGGTCACATGAGAGAAGTTCCTGTCAGTGGTCACATGAGAGGAGCTCCTTTCAGTGGTCACATGAGAGGAGCTCCTGTCAGTGGTCACATGAGAGGTGTTCCTGTCAGCGGTCACATGAGAGGAGTTCCTGTCAGTGGTCACATGAGAGGAGCTCCTGTTAGTGGCCACATGAGAGGTATTCCTGTCAGCGGTCACATGAGAGGAGCTCCAGACAGCAGTCACATGGGAGGAGTTCCTGACAGCGGCCACATGAGAGAAGTTCCTATCAGCGGTCACATGAGAGGAGTTCCTGTCAGCGATCACATGAGAGGTGTTCCTGTCAGTGGTCACATGAGATGAGCTCCTGTCAGCGGTCACATGAGAGGAGTTCCTGTCAGTGGTCACATGAGAGGTGTTCCTGTCAGCGGTCACATGAGAGGTGTTCCTGTCAGCGGTCACATGAGAGGAGTTCCTGACAGTGGTCACATGAGAGGAATTCCTGTCAGTGGTCACATGAGAGGAGTTCCTGTCAGCAGTCACATGAGAGGAGTTCCTGTCAGTGGTCACATGAAAGGTGTTCCTGTCAGCAGTCACATGAGAGGAGTTCCTGTCAGTGGTCACATGAGAGGTGTTCCTGTCAGCGGTCACATGAGAGGGGTTCCTGTCACCAGTCACATGAAAGGCGTTCCTGTCACCAGTCACATGAGAGGAGCTCCTGTCAGTGGACACATGAGAGGAATTACTGTCAGTGGTCACATGACATGAGCTCCTGTCAATGGTCACATGCAAGGTGTTTCTGTCAGTGGTCACATGAGAGGAGTTCCTGACAGTGGTCACATGAGAGGTGTTCCTGTCAGTGGTCACTTGAGAGGAGTTCCTGTCAGTGGTCACATGAGAGGTGTTCCTGTCAGCGGTCACATGAGAGGAGTTCCTGTCAGTGGTCACATGAGAGGAGCTCCTGTCAGTGGTCACATGAGAGGAGCTCCTGTTAGTGGCCACATGAGAGGTGTTCCTGTCAGCGGTCACATGAGAGGAGCTCCAGACAGCAGTCACATGGGAGGAGTTCCTGACAGCGGCCACATGAGGGGAGTTCCTGACAGCGGTCACATGAGAGGAGCTCCTGACAGCAGTCACATGAAAGGAGTTCCTGACAGCGGTCACATGAGAGAAACTCCTGTTAGCGGTCACATGAGAGGAGCTCTTGTCAGTGGTCACATGAGAGGTTCCTGACAGCGGTCACATGAGAGGAGTTCCTGTCAGTAGTCACATGAGAGTAGCTCCTGTCAGTGGTCACATGAGAGGAGCTCCTGTCAGTGGTCACATGAGAGGAATTCCTGTCAGTGGTCACATGAGATGAGCTCCTGTCAGCGATCACATGAGAGGTGTTCCTGTCAGCGGTCACATGAGAGGAGTTCCTGACAGTGGTCACATGAGAGGAATTCCTGTCAGTGGTCAAATGAGAGGAGTGCTAGTCAGCAGTCACATGAGGGGAGTTCCTGTCAGTGGTCACATGAGAGGTGTTCCTGTCAGCGGTCACATGAGAGGTGTTCCTGTCACCAGTCACATGAGAGGAGCTCCTGTCAGTGGTCACATGAGAGGAATTTCTGTCAGTGGTTACATGAGATGAGCTCCTGTCAGCGGTCACATGAGAGGTGTTCCTGTCACCGGTCACATAAGAGGTGTTCCTGTCAGCGGTCACATGAGAGGAGTTCCTGACAGTGGTCACATGAGAGGAATTCCTGTCAGTGGTCACATGAGAGGAGCTCCTGTTAGTGGTCACATGAGAGGTGATCCTGTCAGTGGTCACGTGAGAGGTGTTCTTGTCAGTGGTCACATGAGAGGAGTTCCTGTCAGCGGTCAAATGAGAGGTGATCCTATCAGCAGTCACATGAGAGGTGTATCTATCACCTGGCCACACTGATCACATGCTTCTCCATGACGTCTCCTAGACATGACCTTCACTAATCAGAGACTTGCATATCTATCACATGAGAGGAGCTCTTGTCAGTGGTCACATGCGAGGAGTTCCTGTCAGCTGTCACATGAGAGGAGTTCCTGACAGCGGTGACATGAGAGTTCTTGTCAGCGGTCACATGAGAGAAGCTCCTGACAACAGTCACATGAGAGAAGCTCCTGACAGCGGTCACATGAAAGAAGCTCTTGTCAGTGGTCACATGAGATGATCTCCTGTCAGTGGTCACATGAGAGGTGTTCCTTTCAGCGGGCACATGAGCACATGAGAGGTGTTCCTTGCAGCGGTCACATGACAGGAGTTCCTGACAGCGGTCACATGAGAGGAGATCCTGTCAGCGGTCACATGAGAGGTGTTCCTGTCAGCGGTCACATGAGAGGAGTTCCTGTCAGCAGTCACATGAGAGGAGTTCCTGTCAGCAGTCACATGAGAGGTGTTCCTGTCAGCGGTCACATGAGAGGAGTTCCTCTCAGTGGTCACATGAGAGGAGTTCCTGTCAGTGGTCACATGAGAGATGTTCCTGTCAGCGGTCACATGAGAGGTGTTCCTGTCAGCGGTCACATGAGAGGAGTTCCTGTCAGTGGTCACATGAGAGGTGTTTCTGTCAGTGGTCACATGAGAGGAGCTCCTGTTAGTGCTCACATGAGAGGTGTTCCTGTCAGCGGTCACATGAGAGGAGCTCCTGTCAATGGTCACATGAGAGGAGCTCCTGTCAGTGGTCACATGAGAGGAATTCCTGTCAGTGGTCACATGAGATGAGCTCCTGTCAGCGATCACATGAGAGGTGTTCCTGTCAGCGGTCACATGAGAGGAGTTCCTGACAGTGGTCACATGAGAGGAATTCCTGTCAGTGGTCACATGAGAGGAGTGCCAGTCAGCAGTCACATGAGAGGAGTCCTTGTCACTGGTCACATGAGAGGTGTTCCTGTCAGCGGTCACATGAGAGGAGCTCCTGTCAGTGGTCACATGAGAGGAATTCCTGTCAGTGGTCACATGAGATGAGCTCCTGTCAGCGGTCACATGAGAGGTGTTCCTGTCAGCGGTCACATAAGAGGTGTTCCTGTCAGCGGTCACATGAGAGGAGTTCCTGACAGTGGTCACATGAGAGGAATTCCTGTCAGTGGTCACATGAGAGGAGCTCCTGTTAGTGGTCACATGAGAGGTGATCCTGTCAGTGGTCACGTGAGAGGTGTTCTTGTCAGTGGTCACATGAGAGGAGTTCCTGTCAGCGGTCAAATGAGAGGTGATCCTGTCAGCAGTCACATGAGAGGAGTATCTATCACCTGGCCACACTGATCACATGCTTCTCCATGACGTCTCCTAGACATGACCATCACTAATCAGAGACTTGCATATCTATCACATGAGAGGAGCTCTTGTCAGTGGTCACATGCGAGGAGTTCCTGTCAGCTGTCACATGAGAGGAGTTCCTGACAGCGGTGACATGAGAGTTCTTGTCAGCGGTCACATGAGAGAAGCTCCTGACAACAGTCACATGAGAGAAGCTCCTGACAGCGGTCACATGAGAGAAGCTCTTGTCAGTGGTCACATGAGATGATCTCCTGTCAGTGGTCACATGAGAGGTGTTCCTTGCAGCGGTCACATGAGAGGAGTTCCTGACAGCAGTCACATGAGAGGAGTTCCTGTCAGCAGTCACATGAGAGGAGTTCCTGTGAGCGGTCACATGAGAGGAGTTCCTGTCGGTGGTCACAGGAGAGGAGTTCCAGTCGGTGGTCACATAAGAGGTGTTCCTGTCAGCGGTCACATGAGAGGTGTTCCTGTCAGCGGTCACATGAGAGGAGTTCCTGTCAGTGGTCACATGAGAGGTGTTCCTGTCAGCGGTCACATGAGAGGAGCTCCTGTTAGTGCTCACATGAGAGGTGTTCCTGTCAGCGGTCACATGAGAGAAGTTCCTGTCAGTGGTCACATGAGAGGAGCTCCTTTCAGTGGTCACATGAGAGGAGCTCCTGTCAGTGGTCACATGAGAGGTGTTCCTGTCAGCGGTCACATGAGAGGAGTTCCTGTCAGTGGTCACATGAGAGGAGCTCCTGTTAGTGGCCACATGAGAGGTATTCCTGTCAGCGGTCACATGAGAGGAGCTCCAGACAGCAGTCACATGGGAGGAGTTCCTGACAGCGGCCACATGAGAGAAGTTCCTATCAGCGGTCACATGAGAGGAGTTCCTGTCAGCGATCACATGAGAGGTGTTCCTGTCAGTGGTCACATGAGATGAGCTCCTGTCAGCGGTCACATGAGAGGAGTTCCTGTCAGTGGTCACATGAGAGGTGTTCCTGTCAGCGGTCACATGAGAGGTGTTCCTGTCAGCGGTCACATGAGAGGAGTTCCTGACAGTGGTCACATGAGAGGAATTCCTGTCAGTGGTCACATGAGAGGAGTTCCTGTCAGCAGTCACATGAGAGGAGTTCCTGTCAGTGGTCACATGAAAGGTGTTCCTGTCAGCAGTCACATGAGAGGAGTTCCTGTCAGTGGTCACATGAGAGGTGTTCCTGTCAGCGGTCACATGAGAGGGGTTCCTGTCATCAGTCACATGAAAGGCGTTCCTGTCACCAGTCACATGAGAGGAGCTCCTGTCAGTGGACACATGAGAGGAATTACTGTCAGTGGTCACATGACATGAGCTCCTGTCAATGGTCACATGCAAGGTGTTTCTGTCAGTGGTCACATGAGAGGAGTTCCTGACAGTGGTCACATGAGAGGTGTTCCTGTCAGTGGTCACTTGAGAGGAGTTCCTGTCAGTGGTCACATGAGAGGTGTTCCTGTCAGCGGTCACATGAGAGGAGTTCCTGTCAGTGGTCACATGAGAGGAGCTCATGTCAGTGGTCACATGAGAGGAGCTCCTGTTAGTGGCCACATGAGAGGTGTTCCTATCAGCGGTCACATGAGAGGAGCTCCAGACAGCAGTCACATGGGAGGAGTTCCTGACAGCGGCCACATGAGAGGAGTTCCTGTCAGCGGTCACATAAGAGGAGTTCCTGTCAGCGATCACATGAGAGGTGTTCCTGTCAGTGGTCACATGAGATGAGCTCCTGTCAGCGGTCACATGAGAGGAGTTCCTGTCAGTGGTCACATGAGAGGTGTTCCTGTCAGCGGTCACATGAGAGGTGTTCCTGTCAGCGGTCACATGAGAGGTGTTCCTGTCAGCGGTCACATGAGAGGAGTTCCTGACAGTGGTCACATGGGAGGAATTCCTGTCAGTGGTCACATGAGAGGAGTTCCTGTCAGCAGTCACATGAGAGGAGTTCCTGTCAGTGGTCACATGAGAGGTGTTCTTGTCAGCGGTCACATGAGAGGGGTTCCTGTCACCAGTCACATGAAAGGCGTTCCTGTCACCAGTCACATGAGAGGAGCTCCTGTCAGTGGACACATGAGAGGAATTACTGTCAGTGGTCACATGAGATGAGCTCCTGTCAATAGTCACATGCAAGGTGTTTCTGTCAGTGGTCACATGAGAGGAGTTCCTGACAGTGGTCACATGAGAGGTGTTCCTGTCAGTGGTCACATGAGAGGAGTTCCTGTCAGTGGTCACATGAGAGGTGTTCCTGTCAGCGGTCACATGAGAGGTCTTCCTGTCAGCAGTCACATGAGAGGTCTTCCTGTCAGCAGTCACATGAGAGGTCTTCCTGTCAGCGGTCACATTAGAGTTCTTCCTGTCAGCGGTCACATGAGAGGTGTTCCTGTCAGCGGTCACATGAGAGGAGCTCCAGACAGCGGTCACATGGGAGGAGTTCCTGACAGCGGCCACATGAGAGAAGTTCCTGTCAGCGGTCACATGAGAGGTGTTCCTGTCAGTGGTCACATGAGATGAGCTCCTGTCAGCGGTCACATGAGAGGAGCTCCTGTCAGTGGTCACATGAGATGAGCTCCTGTCAGCGGTCACATGAGAGGTGTTCCTGTCAGCAGTCACATGAGAGGTGTTCCTGTCAGCGGTCACATAAGAGGAGTTCCTGACAGTGGTCACATGAGAGGAATTCCTGTCAGTGGTCACATGAGAGGAGTTCCAGTCAGCAGTCCTATGAGAGGAGTTCCTGTCAGTGGTCACATGAGAGGTGTTCCTGTCAACGGTCACATGAGAGGTGTTCCTGTCACCAGTCACATGAAAGGTGTTCCTGTCACCAGTCACATGAGAGGAGCTCCTGTCAGTGGACACATGAGAGGAATTACTGTCAGTGGTCACATGAGATGAGCTCCTGTCAATGGTCGCATGCAAGGTGTTTTTGTCAGTGGTCACATGAGAGGAGTTCCTGACAGTGGTCACATGAGAGGTGTTTCTGTCAGTGGTCACATGAGAGGAGTTCCTGTCAGTGGTCACATGAGAGGAGTTCCTGTCAGTGGTCACATGAGAGGAGTTCCTGTCAGTGGTCACATGAGAGATGTTCCTGTCAGCGGTCACATGAGAGGTGTTCCTGTCAGTGGTCACATGAGAGGAGTTCCTGTCAGTGGTCACATGAGAGGTGTTCCTGTCAGCGGTCACATGAGAGGAGCTCCTGTTAGTGCTCACATGAGAGGTGTTCCTGTCAGCGGTCACATGAGAGGAGCTCCTGTCAGTGGTCACATGAGAGGAGCTCCTGTCAGTGGTCACATGAGAGGAATTCCTGTCAGTGGTCACATGAGATGAGCTCCTGTCAGCGATCACATGAGAGGTTTTCCTGTCAGCGGTCACATGAGAGGAGTTCCTGACAGTGGCCACATGAGAGAAGTTCCTGTCAGCGGTCACATGAGAGGTGTTCCTGTCAGTGGTCACATGAGATGAGCTCCTGTCAGCGGTCACATGAGAGGTGTTTCTGTCAGTGGTCACATGAGAGGAGTTCCTGTCAGTGGTCACATGAGAGGAGTTCCTGTCAGTGGTCACATGAGAGGAGTTCCTGTCAGTGGTCACATGAGAGATGTTCCTGTCAGCGGTCACATGAGAGGTGTTCCTGTCAGCGGTCACATGAGAGGAGCTCCTGTCAGTGGTCACATGAGAGGAGCTCCTGTCAGTGGTCACATGAGAGGAATTCCTGTCAGTGGTCACATGAGATGAGCTCCTGTCAGCGATCACATGAGAGGTTTTCCTGTCAGCGGTCACATGAGAGGAGTTCCTGACAGTGGTCACATGAGAGGAATTCCTGTCAGTGGTCACATGAGAGGAGTGCCAGTCAGCAGTCACATGAGAGGAGTTCCTGTCAGTGGTCACATGAGAGGTGTTCCTGTCAGCGGTCACATGAGAGGTGTTCCTGTCACCAGTCACATGAGAGGAGCTCCTGTCAGTGGTCACATGAGAGGAATTCCTGTCAGTGGTCACATGAGATGAGCTCCTGTCAGCGGTCACATGAGAGGTGTTCCTGACAGTGGTCACATGAGAGGAATTCCTGTCAGTGGTCACATGAGAGGAGCTCCTGTTAGTGGTCACATGAGAGGTGATCCTGTCAGTGGTCACGTGAGAGGTGTTCTTGTCAGTGGTCACATGAGAGGAGTTCCTGTCAGCGGTCTAATGAGAGGTGATCCTGTCAGCAGTCACATGAGAGGTGTATCTATCACCTGGCCACACTGATCACATGCTTCTCCATGACGTCTCCTAGACATGACCATCACTAATCAGAGACTTGCATATCTATCACATGAGAGGAGCTCTTGTCAGTGGTCACATGAGAGGTTCCTGACAGCGGTCACATGAGAGGAGTTCCTGTCAGCAGTCACATGAGAGGAGTTCCTGACAGCGGTGACATGAGAGTTCTTGTCAGCGGTCACATGAGAGAAGCTCCTGACAACAGTCACATGAGAGAAGCTCCTGACAGCGGTCACATGAGAGAAGCTCTTGTCAGTGGTCACATGAGATGTTCTCCTGTCAGTGGTCACATGAGAGGTGTTCCTTGCAGCGGTCACATGAGAGGAGTTCCTGACAGCAGTCACATGAGAGGAGATCCTGTCAGTCACATGAGAGGAGTTCCTGTCAGCGGTCACATGAGAGGAGTTCCTGTCAGTGGTCACATGATAGGAGTTCCAGTCAGTGGTCACATGAGAGGTGTTCCTGTCAGTGGTCACATGAGAGGTGTTCCTGTCAGCGGTGACATGAGAGGAGCTCCTGTTAGTGCTCACATGAGAGGTCTTCCTGTCAGCGGTCACATGAGAGGAGTTCCTGTCAGTGGTCACATTAGAGGAGCTCCTGTCAGTGGTCACATGAGAGGAGCTCCTGTCAGTGGTCACATGAGAGGTGTTCCTGTCAGCGGTCACATAGAGGAGTTCCTGTCAGTGGTCACATGAGAGGAGCTCCTGTCAGTGGTCACATGAGAGGAGCTCCTGTTGCTGGCCACATGAGAGGTGTTCCTGTCAGCGGTCACATGAGAGGAGTTCCTGTCAGTGGTCACATGAGAGGAGTTCCTGACAGCGGCCACATGAGAGGAGTTCCGGTCAGCGGTCACATGAGAGGAGTTCCTGTCAGCGATCACATGAGAGGTGTTCCTGTCAGTGGTCACATGAGATGAGCTCCTGTCAGCGGTCACATGAGAGGTGTTCCTGTCAGCGGTCACATGAGAGGTGTTCCTGTCAGCGGTCACATGAGAGGAGTTCCTGACAGTGGTCACATGAGAGGAATTCCTGTCAGTGGTCACATGAGAGGAGTTCCTGTCAGTGGTCACATGAGAGGAGTTCCTGTCAGTGGTCACATGAGAGGTGTTCCTGTCAGCGGTCACATGAGAGGTGTTCCTGTCACCAGTCAAATGAAAGGTGTTCCTGTCAGCAGTCTCATGAGAGGAGCTCCTGTCAGTGGACACATGAGAGGAATTACTGTCAGTGGTCACATGAGATGAGCTCCTGTCAATGGTCACATGCAAGGTGTTTCTGTCCGTGGTCACATGAGAGGAGTTCCTGACAGTGGTCACATGAGAGGTGTTCCTGTCAGTGGTCACATGAGAGGAGTTCCTGTCAGTGGTCACATGAGAGGTGTTCCTGTCAGCGGTCACATGAGAGGTCTTCCTGTCAGCAGTCACATGAGAGGTCTTCCTGTCAGCAGTCACATGAGAGGTCTTCCTGTCAGCGGTCACATTAGAGTTCTTCCTGACAGCGGTCACATGAGAGGTCTTCCTGTCAGCGGTCACATGAGAGGTGTTCCTGTCACCAGTCACATGAGAGGAGCTCCTGTCAGTGGTCACATGAGATGAGCTCCTGTCAGCGGTCACATGAGAGGAGTTCCTGTCAGTGGTCACATGAGAGGAGTTCCAGTCAGTGGTCACATGAGAGGTGTTCCTGTCAGCGGTCACATGAGAGGTGTTCCTGTCAGCGGTCACATGAGAGGAGTTCCTGTCAGTGGTCACATGAGAGGTGTTCCTGTCAGCGGTCACATGAGAGGAGCTCCTGTTAGTGCTCACATGAAAGGTGTTCTTGTCAGCGGTCACATGAGAGGAGTTCCTGTCAGTGGTCACTTGAGAGGTGTTCCTGTCAGCGGTCACATGAGAGGAGCTCCTGTTAGTGCTCACATGAGAGGTGTTCCTGTCAGCGGTCACATGAGAGGAGTTCCTGTCAGTGGTCACATGAGAGGAGCTCCTGTCAGTGGTCACATGAGAGGTGCTCCTGTCAGTGGTCACATGAGAGGTGTTCCTGTCAGCGGTCACATGAGAGGAGTTCCTGTCAGTGGTCACATGAGAGGAGCTCCTGTCAGTGGTCACATGAGAGGAGCTCTTGTTAGTGGCCACATGAGAGGTGTTCCTGTCAGCGGTCACATGAGAGGAGCTCCAGACAGCAGTCACATGGGAGGAGTTCCTGACAGCGGCCACATGAGAGGAGTTCCTGTCAGCGGTCACATGAGAGGAGTTCCTGTCAGCGATCACATGAGAGGTGTTCCTGTCAGTGGTCACATTAGAGGAGCTCCTGTCAGTGGACACATGAGAGGAATTACTGTCAGTGGTCACATGAGATGAGCTCCTGTCAATGGTCACATGCAAGGTGTTTCTGTCCGTGGTCACATGAGAGGAGTTCCAGACAGTGGTCACATGAGAGGTGTTCCTGTCAGTGGTCACATGAGAGGAGTTCCTGTCAGTGGTCACATGAGAGGTGTTCCTGTCAGCGGTCACATGAGAGGTCTTCCTGTCAGCAGTCACATGAGAGGTCTTCCTGTCAGCAGTCACATGAGAGGTCTTCCTGTCAGCGGTCACATTAGAGTTCTTCCTGACAGCGGTCACATGAGAGGTCTTCCTGTCAGCGGTCACATGAGAGGTGTTCCTGTCAGCGGTCACATGAGAGGTGTTCCTGTCACCAGTCACATGAGAGGAGCTCCTGTCAGTGGTCACATGAGATGAGCTCCTGTCAGCGGTCACATGAGAGGAGTTCCTGTCAGTGGTCACATGAGAGGAGTTCCAGTCAGTGGTCACATGAGAGGTGTTCCTGTCAGCGGTCACATGAGAGGTGTTCCTGTCAGCGGTCACATGAGAGGAGTTCCTGTCAGTGGTCACATGAGAGGTGTTCCTGTCAGCGGTCACATGAGAGGAGCTCCTGTTAGTGCTCACATGAAAGGTGTTCTTGTCAGCGGTCACATGAGAGGAGTTCCTGTCAGTGGTCACATGAGAGGTGTTCCTGTCAGCGGTCACATGAGAGGAGCTCCTGTTAGTGCTCACATGAGAGGTGTTCCTGTCAGCGGTCACATGAGAGGAGTTCCTGTCAGTGGTCACATGAGAGGAGCTCCTGTCAGTGGTCACATGAGAGGTGCTCCTGTCAGTGGTCACATGAGAGGTGTTCCTGTCAGCGGTCACATGAGAGGAGTTCCTGTCAGTGGTCACATGAGAGGAGCTCCTGTCAGTGGTCACATGAGAGGAGCTCTTGTTAGTGGCCACATGAGAGGTGTTCCTGTCAGCGGTCTCATGAGAGGAGCTCCAGACAGCAGTCACATGGGAGGAGTTCCTGACAGTGGCCACATGAGAGGAGTTCCTGTCAGCGGTCACATGAGAGGAGTTCCTGTCAGCGATCACATGAGAGGTGTTCCTGTCAGTGGTCACATGAGATGAGCTCCTGTCAGCGGTCACATGAGAGGAGTTCCTGTCAGTGGTCACATGAGAGGTGTTCCTGTCAGCGGTCACATGAGAGTTGTTCCTGTCACCAGTCACATGAGAGGAGCTCCTGTCAGTGGTCACATGAGAGGTGTTCCTGTCAGCGGTCACATGAGAGGTGTTCCTGTCAGTGGTCACATGAGAGGTGTTCCTGTCAGTGGTCACATGAGAGGAGTTCCTGACAGTGGTCACATGAGAGGAATTCCTGTCAGTGGTCACATGAGAGGAGTTCCTGTCAGCAGTCACATGAGAGGAGTTCCTGTCAGTGGTCACATGAGAGGTGTTCCTGTCAGCGGTCACATGAGAGGTGTTCCTGTCACCAGTCACATGAAAGGTGTTCCTGTCACCAGTCACATGAGAGGAGCTCCTGTCAGTGGACACATGAGAGGAATTACTGTCAGTGGTCACATGAGATGAGCTCCTGTCAATGGTCACATGCAAGGTGTTTCTGTCAGTGGTCACATGAGAGGAGTTCCTGACAGTGGTCACATGAGAGGTGTTCCTGTCAGTGGTCACATGAGAGGAGTTCCTGTCAGTGGTCACATGAGAGGTGTTCCTGTCAGCGGTCACATGAGAGGTCTTCCTGTCAGCAGTCACATGAGAGGTCTTCCTGTCAGCAGTCACATGAGAGGTCTTCCTGTCAGCGGTCACATTAGAGTTCTTCCTGTCAGCGGTCACATGAGAGGTCTTCCTGTCAGCGGTCACATGAGAGGTGTTCCTGTCAGCGGTCACATGAGAGGTGTTCCTGTCACCAGTCACATGAGAGGAGCTCCTGTCAGTGGTCACATGAGATGAGCTCCTGTCAGCGGTCACATGAGAGGTGTTCCTGTCAGCGGTCACATGAGAGGTGTTCCTGTCAGCGGTCACATGAGAGGAGTTCCTGACAGTGGTCACATGAGAAGAATTCCTGTCAGTGGTCACATGAGAGGAGTTCCTGTCAGCAGTCACATGAGAGGAGTTCCTGTCAGTGGTCACATGAGAGGTGTTCCTGTCAGCGGTCACATGAGATGTGTTTTTGTCACCAGTCACATGAAAGGTGTTCCTGTCACCAGTCACATGAGAGGAGCTCCTGTCAGTGGACACATGAGAGGAATTACTGTCAGTGGTCACATGAGATGAGCTCCTGTCAGCAGTCACATGAGAGGTGTTCCTGTCAGCTGTCACATGAGCGGTGTTCCTGTCAGCGGTCACATGAGAGGAGTTCCAGACAGTGGTCACATGAGAGGAATTCCTGTCAGTGGTCACATGAGAGGAGCTCCTGTTAGTGGTCACATGAGAGGTGTTCCTGTCAGTGCTCACATGAAAGAAGTTACTGTTAGTGGTCACATGCAAGGTGTTCCTGTCAGCGGTCACATGAGAGGTCTTCCTGTCAGCAGTCACATGAGAGGTCTTCCTGTCAGCGGTCACATGAGAGGTCTTCCTTTCAGCGGTCACATGAGAGGTCTTCCTGTCAGCGGTCACATTAGAGGTCTACCTGTCAGCGGTCACATGTGAGGAGCTCCTGACAGTGGTCACATGAGAGAAGCTCCTGACAATGGTCACATGAGATGAGCTTCTGTCAATGGTCACATGCAAGGTGTTTCTGTCAGTGGTCACATGAGAGGAGTTCCTGTCAGTGGTCACATGAGAGGTGTTCCTGTCAACGGTCACATGAGAGGTGTTCCTGTCAGCAGTCACATGAGAGGTCTTCCTGTCAGCAGTCACATGAGAGGTCTTCCTGTCAGCGGTCACATTAGAGTTCTTCCTGTCAGCGGTCACATGAGAGGTCTTCCTGTCAGCGGTCACATGAGAGGTCTTCCTGTCAGTGGTCACATGTGAGGAGCTCCTGTCAGCAGTCACATGAAAGTTGTTCCTGTCAGCGGTCACATGAGAGGAGCTTCTGTCAGCGGTCACATGAGAGGTGTTCTTGTCAGTGGTCACATGAGAGGTGTTCCTGTCAGCAGTCACATGAGATGAGCTCCTGTCAGCAGTCACATGAGAGGTGTTCCTGTCAGTGGTCACACGAGAGGTGTTCTTGTCAGCAGTCACATTAGAGGTGTTCCTGTCAGCGGTCACATGAGAGGTGTTCCTGTGAGCGGTCACATGAGAGGTGTTCTTGTCAGCGGTCACATGAGAGGTGTTCTTGTCAGTGGTCACATGAGAGGTGTTCTTGTCAGCAGTCACATGAGAGGTGTTCTTGTCAGCAGTCACATGAGACGAGCTTCTGTCAGCGGTCACATGAGATGAGCTCCTGTCAGCGGTCACATGAGAGGTGTTCCTGTCAGTGGTCACATGAGAGGTGTTTTTGTCAGCAGTCACATGAGAGGTGTTCCTGTCAGCGGTCACATGAGAGGTGCTCCTATCAGCGGTCACATGAGAGGAGTTCTTGTCAGCAGTCACATGAGAGGTGTTCTTGTCAGCAGTCACATGAGAGGTGTTCTTGTCAGCTATCACATGAGATGAGCTCCTGTCAGCGGTCACATGAGAGGTGTTCCTGAACTTCCTGTCAGTGGTCACATGAGAGGTGTTCTTGTCAGTGGTCACATGAGAGGTGTTCCTGTCAGCGGTCACATGAGAGGTGTTCCTGTCAGTGGTCACATGAGAGGTGTTCTTGTCAGCAGTCACATGAGAGGTGTTCCCGTCAGCGGTCACATGAGAGGTGCTCCTATCAGCGGTCACATGAGAGGTGTTCTTGTCAGCGGTCACATGAGAGGTGCTCCTATCAGCGGTCACACATGAGACGCAGCAGACACATGAGGAGGTTTATTCTATATACTCAGTGTTCACTAACGTGCTATGTTGTAATCTATACAGAAATACCCTCAGTATTCAGCACATTGGCATGTTTAGAAGGATTCCCCTCATGAGCTGCTATAATTTTCATAATGTAATGTTCTGCCATCACTGATCTCGACTCACTAGTGGGAGGTGGAGGTGCCGTTCCAGGCTTCGGTCTCAGTAGAGGTTTTGTAGGTCTGTGAAGGTGGCTGATTGGTCGGTTAATTTCAGGCAAGGTCTCTGCAGTAATGCCCTTCACATTTCCTTTCCGGAGGCCACCATCTGCCCAGCTGCCCTCTCTCCCACCACTGCTGCTGCTGGATGGCCTTTTGCTGGGTACTGTTGGTGCCCGTTTTTCCAGTGCCATGGTCTCTGGGTTGCTGACTGGACGCGCACTCAGGTGGGCATGTTGCGGGTTGGTGCGTAGGGTCATCTGTGGGAGTTTGGTGATAAATTTCTTCTCAACATATTTTGCTCTGATCCACAATTCCTTCTCGCTGCTGAATTGGAAATACAAGACAGGTGTTATGGAAAGCCATCACAGCCTGGAAAAGTCCCACCAAGAGCCCCTCTGTTCACCCTCAGAGTCAATGATGGTCAGCAGACCACCAGCCCATGTAAGCAGCATTCAGTAGCCTGGAAGAACTTACCTGCGGGGACTCTGAGATAATCCTGTGCTCTAGAGTAATCCCCTTGGCAATCCATTGTGCCACCTATCCTAAGATGTGAAAAAACTTCACTCCTCAAGAAATAAATCAAACGTTCAATCACCTTCCAGGAGGGCGGGCATGTTCTGAAATGGAATGGATGCTGGTGGTCTAAAGGCAATGTGGGGTTATGCTGCCACCAGTGATGGTCATGTCTAGGAAAAGTAGTGAGGGGCTCTCCGTAGATAAACTCTGGAACCAGAAAGGGTGGGTTGCTAGAGGCAACCACAATAGAAAGCCTGCAGAGAAAACCATCTCCACGCAGAGAGAACCTTTTCTTCTCGCTCTCCATATAAAACAAAAGCCCTTCGATAAAACCGCAGGGAGGACCCTGAGAACAAGGAGATAAATAGCGCAATGAGTGGAAGGAGATGCCCCGGGGTGTGCATAGTTCTTGGACACAAACAAGCCTTACCAACTTCAGGGCTATATAACAGTGTCTGTGTGGAGGACATATTAGCTCTAATACAGACACTAGTCATCTATTGTGTGTCTTCTAACAGTCTCAAGGGAAGACCGCTGAAACGTGTCATTTGTATCCAATAAATATGTTTTATAATCTATTCCTCATCTGACGTACGACCGCTTATTGTTTTAAACAGCGAACTATATACACCCCGGGGAGGCTCCTACCACAATTGTATGTCTAGGAGAACTCATGAAGAAGCATGTGATTTGTTTGATCAGATCATAGATTAGCAATGCTATGATTTGCTGTGACTTACATATCTATCCCCTGACCACACTGATCACATGCTTCTCCATGACTTCTCCTAGACATGACTATCACTAATCAGAGACTTACATATCTGTCAGCTAACCACACTGATCACATGCTTCTCCATGACCTCTCCTAGACATGACCATCACTAATCAGAGACTTACATATCTGTCACCTGACCACACTGATCACATGCTTCTCCATGACCTCTCCTAGACATGACCATCACTAATCAGTGACTTACATATCTATCACCTGACCAGACTGATCACATGCTTCTCCATGACTTCTCCTAGACATGACTATCACTAATCAGAGACTTACATATCTGTCACCTAACCACACTGATCACATGCTTCTCCATGACCTCTCCTAGACATGACCATCACTAATCAGAGACTTACATATCTATCACCTGACCACACTGATCACATGCTTTTCCATGACTTCTCCTAGACATGACTATCACTAATCAGAGACTTACATATCTATCACCTGACCAGACTGATCGCATACTTCTCCATGACTTCTCTTAGACACGACCATCACTAATCAGATACTTACATATCTATCACCTGACCACACTGATCACATGCTTCTCCATGACTTCTCCTAGACACGACCATCACTAATCAGAGACTCACATATCTATCACCTGACCACACTGATCACATGCTTCTCCATGACTTCTCCTAGACATGACCATCACTAATCAGAGACTCACATATCTATCACCTGACCAGACTGATCACATGCTTCTCCATGACTTCTCCTAGACACGACCATCACTAATCAGAGACTTACATATCTATCACATGACCACACTGATCACATGCTTCTCCATGACTTCTCCTAGACATGACCATCACTAATCAGAGACTTACATATCTATCCCCTGACCACACTGATCACATGCTTCTCCATGACTTCTCCTAGACACGACCATCACTAATCAGAGACTTACATATCTATCACCTGACCACACTGATCACATGCTTCTCCATGACTTCTCCTAGACATGACCGTCACTAATCAGAGACTTACATATCTATCTCCTGACCACACTGATCACATGCTTCTCCATGACTTCTCCTAGACATGACCATCACTAATCAGATATTTACATATCTATCACCTGAACAGACTGATCACATGCTTCTCCATGACTTCTCCTAGACATGACCATCACTAATCAGAGACTTACATATCTATCACCTGACCACACTGATCACATGCTTCTCCATGACTTCTCCTAGACACGACCATCACTAATCAGAGACTTACATATCTATCACCTGACCACACTGATCACATGCTTCTCCATGACTTCTCTTAGACACGACCATCACTAATCAGAGACTTACATATCTATCACCTGACCACACTGATCACATGCTTCTCCATGACTTCTCCTAAACACGACCATCACTAATCAGAGACTTACATATCTATCACCGGACCACACTGATCACATGCTTCTCCATGACTTCTCCTAGACACAATCATCACTAATCAGAGACTTACATATCTATCACCTGACCACACTGATCACATGCTTCTCCATGACTTCTCCTAGACATGCTCATCACTAATCAGAGACTTACCTATCTATCACCTGACCACACTGATCACATGCTCCTCCATGACTTCTCCTAGACACGGCCATCACTAATCAGAGACTTACATATCTATCACCTGACCACACTGATCACATGCTTCTCCATGACTTCTCCTAAACACGACCATCACTAATCAGAGACTTACATATCTATCACCGGACCACACTGATCACATGCTTCTCCATGACTTCTCCTAGACACAATCATCACTAATCAGAGACTTACATATCTATCACCTGACCACACTGATCACATGCTTCTCCATGACTTCTCCTAGACATGCTCATCACTAATCAGAGACTTACATATCTATCACCTGACCACACTGATCACATGCTCCTCCATGACTTCTCCTAGACACGGCCATCACTAATTAGATACTTACATATCTATCACCTGACCACACTGATCACATGCTTCTCCATCTTATCCTAGACATGACCGTCACTAATCAGAGACTTACATATCTATCCCCTGACCACACTGATCACATGCTTCTCCATGACTTCTCCTAGACATGACCATCACTAATCAGAGACTTACATATCTATCACCTGACCACACTGATCACATGCTTCTCCATGACTTCTAGACAAACCATCACTAATCAGAGACTTACATATATATCACCTGACCACACTGATCACATGCTTCTCCATGACTTCTCCTAGACACGACCATCACTAATCAGAGACTTACATATCTATCACATGACCACACTGATCACATGCTTCTCCATGACTTCTCCTAGACATGACCATCACTAATCAGAGACTTACATATCTATCCCCTGACCACACTGATCACATGCTTCTCCATGACTTCTCCTAGACACGACCATCACTAATCAGAGACTTACATATCTATCCCCTGACCACACTGATCACATGCTTCTCCATGACTTCTCCTAGACACGACCATCACTAATCAGAGACTTACATATCTATCACCTGACCACACTGATCACATGCTTCTCCATGACTTCTCCTAGACACGACCATCACTAATCAGAGACTTACATATCTATCACCTGACCACACTGATCACATGCTTCTCCATGACTTCTCCTAGACACAATCATCACTAATCAGAGACTTACATATCTATCACCTGACCACACTGATCACATGCTTCTCCATGACTTCTCCTAGACATGCTCATCACTAATCAGAGACTTACATATCTATCACCTGACCACACTGATCACATGCTCCTCCATGACTTCTCCTAGACACGGCCATCACTAATCAGATACTTACATATCTATCACCTGACCACACTGATCACATGCTTCTCCATCTTATCCTAGACATGACCATAACTAATCAGAGACTTACATATCTATCCCCTGACCACACTGATCACATGCTTCTCCATGACTTCTCCTAGACATGACCATCACTAATCAGAGACTTACATATCTATCACCTGACCACACTGATCACATGCTTCTCCATGACTTCTCCTAGACACGACCATCACTAATCAGAGACTTACATATCTATCACCTGACCACACTGATCACATGCTTCTCCATGACTTCTCCTAGACACAATCATCACTAATCAGAGACTTACATATCTATCACCTGACCACACTGATCACATGCTTCTCCATGACTTCTCCTAGACATGCTCATCACTAATCAGAGACTTACATATCTATCACCTGACCACACTGATCACATGCTTCTCCATGACTTCTCCTAGACACGGCCATCACTAATCAGATACTTACATATCTATCACCTGACCACACTGATCACATGCTTCTCCATCTTATCCTGGACATGACCATAACTAATCAGAGACTTACATATCTATCACCTGACCACACTGATCACATGCTTCTCCATGACTTCTCCTAGACACGACCATCACTAATCAGAGACTTGCATATCTATCACCTGACCACACTGATCACATGCTTCTCCATGACTTCTCCTAGACATGACCATCACTAATCAGAGACTTTCATATCTATCACCTGACCAGACTGATCACATGCTTCTCCATGACTTCTCCTAGACACGACCATCACTAATCAGAGACTTACATATCTATCACCTGACCAGACTGATCACATGCTTCTCCATGACTTCTCCTAGACACGACCATCACTAATCAGAGACTTACATATCTATCACCTGGCCAGACTGATCACATGCTTCTCCATGACTTCTCCTAGACATGACCACCACTAATCAGAGACTTACATATCTATCCCCTGACCACACTGATCACATGCTTCTCCATGACTTCTCCTAGACATGACCATCACTAATCAGAGACTTACATACCTATCACCTGACCAGACTGATCACATGCTTCTCCATGACTTCTCCTAGACACGACCATCACTAATCAGAGACTTACATATCTATCACCTGACCACACTGATCACACGCTTCTCCATGACTTCTCCTAGACACGACCATCACTAATCAGAGACTTACATATCTATCACCTGACCACACTGATCACATGCTTCTCCATGACTTCTCCTAGACATGACCATCACTAATCAGAGACTTACATATCTATCACCTGACCAGACTGATCACATGCTTCTCCATGACTTCTCCTAGACACTACCATCACTAATCAGAGACTTACATATCTATCACCTGACCAGACTGATCACATGCTTCTCCATGACTTCTCCTAGACACGGCCATCACTAATCAGAGACTTACATATCTATCACCTGACCGCACTGATCACATGCTTCTCCATGACTTCTCCTAGGGACGCCCATCACTAATCAGAGACTTACATATCTATCACCTGACCAGACTGATCACATGCTTCTCCATGACTTCTCCTAGACATGACCATCACTAATCAGAGACTTACATATCTATCACCTGACCAGACTGATCACATGCTTCTCCATGACTTCTCCTAGACATGACCATCACTAATCAGAGACTTACATATCTATCACCTGACCAGACTGATCACATGCTTCTCCATGACTTCTCCTAGACATGACCATCACTAATCAGAGACTTACATATCTATCACCTGACCACACTGATCACATGCTTCTCCATGACTTCTCCTAGACACGACCATCACTAATCAGAGACTTGCATATCTATCACCTGACCACACTGATCACATGCTTCTCCATGACTTCTCCTAGACATGACCATCACTAATCAGAGACTTTCATATCTATCACCTGACCAGACTGATCACATGCTTCTCCATGACTTCTCCTAGACACGACCATCACTAATCAGAGACTTACATATCTATCACCTGACCACACTGATCACATGCTTCTCGATGACTTCTCCTAGACATGACCATAACTAATCAGAGACTTACATATCTATCCCCTGACCACACTGATCACATGCTTCTCCATGACTTCTCCTAGACACGACCATCACTGATCAGAGACTTACATATCTATCACCTGACCAGACTGATCACATGCTTCTCCATGACTTCTCCTAGACACAATCATCACTAATCAGAGACTTACATATCTATCACCTGACCACACTGATCACATGCTTCTCCATGACTTCTCCTAGACACGACCATCACTAATCAGAGACTTACATATCTATCACCTGACCAGACTGATCACATGCTTCTCCATGACTTCTCCTAGACACGACCATCACTAATCAGAGACTTACATATCTATCACCTGACCACACTGATCACATGCTTCTCCATGACTTCTCCTAGACATGCTCATCACTAATCAGAGACTTACATATCTATCACCTGACCACACTGATCACATGCTTCTCCATGACTTCTCCTAGACACGACCATCACTAATCAGAGACTTACATATCTATCACCTGACCACACTGATCACATGCTTCTCCATGACTTCTCCTAGACACAATCATCACTAATCAGAGACTTACATATCTATCACCTGACCACACTGATCACATGCTTCTCCATGACTTCTCCTAGACATGCTCATCACTAATCAGAGACTTACATATCTATCACCTGACCACACTGATCACATGCTTCTCCATGACTTCTCCTAGACACGGCCATCACTAATCAGATACTTACATATCTATCACCTGACCACACTGATCACATGCTTCTCCATCTTATCCTGGACATGACCATAACTAATCAGAGACTTACATATCTATCCCCTGACCACACTGATCACATGCTTCTCCATGACTTCTCCTAGACATGACCATCACTAATCAGAGACTTACATATCTATCACCTGACCACACTGATCACATGCTTCTCCATGACTTCTCCTAGACACGACCATCACTAATCAGAGACTTGCATATCTATCACCTGACCACACTGATCACATGCTTCTCCATGACTTCTCCTAGACATGACCATCACTAATCAGAGACTTTCATATCTATCACCTGACCAGACTGATCACATGCTTCTCCATGACTTCTCCTAGACACGACCATCACTAATCAGAGACTTACATATCTATCACCTGACCAGACTGATCACATGCTTCTCCATGACTTCTCCTAGACACGACCATCACTAATCAGAGACTTACATATCTATCACCTGACCAGACTGATCACATGCTTCTCCATGACTTCTCCTAGACATGACCACCACTAATCAGAGACTTACATATCTATCCCCTGACCACACTGATCACATGCTTCTCCATGACTTCTCCTAGACATGACCATCACTAATCAGAGACTTACATACCTATCACCTGACCAGACTGATCACATGCTTCTCCATGACTTCTCCTAGACACGACCATCACTAATCAGAGACTTACATATCTATCACCTGACCACACTGATCACACGCTTCTCCATGACTTCTCCTAGACACGACCATCACTAATCAGAGACTTACATATCTATCACCTGACCACACTGATCACATGCTTCTCCATGACTTCTCCTAGACATGACCATCACTAATCAGAGACTTACATATCTATCACCTGACCAGACTGATCACATGCTTCTCCATGACTTCTCCTAGACACGGCCATCACTAATCAGAGACTTACATATCTATCACCTGACCGCACTGATCACATGCTTCTCCATGACTTCTCCTAGGGACGCCCATCACTAATCAGAGACTTACATATCTATCACCTGACCAGACTGATCACATGCTTCTCCATGACTTCTCCTAGACATGACCATCACTAATAAGAGACTTACATATCTATCACCTGACCAGACTGATCACATGCTTCTCCATGACTTCTCCTAGACATGACCATCACTAATCAGAGACTTACATATCTATCACCTGACCAGACTGATCACATGCTTCTCCATGACTTCTCCTAGACATGACCATCACTAATCAGAGACTTACATATCTATCACCTGACCACACTGATCACATGCTTCTCCATGACTTCTCCTAGACACGACCATCACTAATCAGAGACTTGCATATCTATCACCTGACCACACTGATCACATGCTTCTCCATGACTTCTCCTAGACATGACCATCACTAATCAGAGACTTTCATATCTATCACCTGACCAGACTGATCACATGCTTCTCCATGACTTCTCCTAGACACGACCATCACTAATCAGAGACTTACATATCTATCACCTGACCACACTGATCACATGCTTCTCGATGACTTCTCCTAGACATGACCATAACTAATCAGAGACTTACATATCTATCCCCTGACAACACTGATCACATGCTTCTCCATGACTTCTCCTAGACATGACCATCACTAATCAGAGACTTACATATCTATCACCTGACCACACTGATCACATGCTTCTCCATGACTTCTCCTAGACACGACCATCACTAATCAGAGACTTACATATCTATCACCTGACCACACTGATCACATGCTTCTCCATGACTTCTCCTAGACACAATCATCACTAATCAGAGACTTACATATCTATCACCTGACCACACTGATCACATGCTTCTCCATGACTTCTCCTAGACATGCTCATCACTAATCAGAGACTTACATATCTATCACCTGACCACACTGATCACATGCTTCTCCATGACTTCTCCTAGACACGGCCATCACTAATCAGATACTTACATATCTATCACCTGACCACACTGATCACATGCTTCTCCATCTTATCCTGGACATGACCATAACTAATCAGAGACTTACATATCTATCCCCTGACCACACTGATCACATGCTTCTCCATGACTTCTCCTAGACATGACCATCACTAATCAGAGACTTACATATCTATCACCTGACCACACTGATCACATGCTTCTCCATGACTTCTCCTAGACACGACCATCACTAATCAGAGACTTGCATATCTATCACCTGACCACACTGATCACATGCTTCTCCATGACTTCTCCTAGACATGACCATCACTAATCAGAGACTTTCATATCTATCACCTGACCAGACTGATCACATGCTTCTCCATGACTTCTCCTAGACACGACCATCACTAATCAGAGACTTACATATCTATCACCTGACCAGACTGATCACATGCTTCTCCATGACTTCTCCTAGACACGACCATCACTAATCAGAGACTTACATATCTATCACCTGACCAGACTGATCACATGCTTCTACATGACTTCTCCTAGACATGACCACCACTAATCAGAGACTTACATATCTATCCCCTGACCACACTGATCACATGCTTCTCCATGACTTCTCCTAGACATGACCATCACTAATCAGAGACTTACATACCTATCACCTGACCAGACTGATCACATGCTTCTCCATGACTTCTCCTAGACACGACCATCACTAATCAGAGACTTACATATCTATCACCTGACCACACTGATCACACGCTTCTCCATGACTTCTCCTAGACACGACCATCACTAATCAGAGACTTACATATCTATCACCTGACCACACTGATCACATGCTTCTCCATGACTTCTCCTAGACATGACCATCACTAATCAGAGACTTACATATCTATCACCTGACCAGACTGATCACATGCTTCTCCATGACTTCTCCTAGACACTACCATCACTAATCAGAGACTTACATATCTATCACCTGACCAGACTGATCACATGCTTCTCCATGACTTCTCCTAGACACGGCCATCACTAATCAGAGACTTACATATCTATCACCTGACCGCACTGATCACATGCTTCTCCATGACTTCTCCTAGGGACGCCCATCACTAATCAGAGACTTACATATCTATCACCTGACCAGACTGATCACATGCTTCTCCATGACTTCTCCTAGACATGACCATCACTAATCAGAGACTTACATATCTATCACCTGACCAGACTGATCACATGCTTCTCCATGACTTCTCCTAGACACGACCATCACTAATCAGAGACTTACATATCTATCACCTGACCACACTGATCACATGCTTCTCCATGACTTCTCCTAGACACAATCATCACTAATCAGAGACTTACATATCTATCACCTGACCACACTGATCACATGCTTCTCCATGACTTCTCCTAGACACGACCATCACTAATCAGAGACTTACATATCTGTCACCTGACCACACTGATCACATGCTTCTCCATGACTTCTCCTAGACACAATCATCACTAATCAGAGACTTCCATATCTATCACCTGACCACACTGATCACATGCTTCTCCATGACTTCTCCTAGACATGCTCATCACTAATCAGAGACTTACATATCTATCACCTGACCACACTGATCACATGCTTCTCCATGACTTCTCCTAGACACGGCCATCACTAATCAGATACTTACATATCTATCACCTGACCACACTGATCACATGCTTCTCCATCTTATCCTGGACATGACCATAACTAATCAGAGACTTACATATCTATCCCCTGACCACACTGATCACATGCTTCTCCATGACTTCTCCTAGACATGACCATCACTAATCAGAGACTTACATATCTATCACCTGACCACACTGATCACATGCTTCTCCATGACTTCTCCTAGACACGACCATCACTAATCAGAGACTTGCATATCTATCACCTGACCACACTGATCACATGCTTCTCCATGACTTCTCCTAGACATGACCATCACTAATCAGAGACTTTCATATCTATCACCTGACCAGACTGATCACATGCTTCTCCATGACTTCTCCTAGACACGACCATCACTAATCAGAGACTTACATATCTATCACCTGACCAGACTGATCACATGCTTCTCCATGACTTCTCCTAGACACGACCATCAGTAATCAGAGACTTACATATCTATCACCTGACCAGACTGATCACATGCTTCTCCATGACTTCTCCTAGACATGACCACCACTAATCAGAGACTTACATATCTATCCCCTGACCACACTGATCACATGCTTCTCCATGACTTCTCCTAGACATGACCATCACTAATCAGAGACTTACATACCTATCACCTGACCAGACTGATCACATGCTTCTCCATGACTTCTCCTAGACACGACCATCACTAATCAGAGACTTACATATCTATCACCTGACCACACTGATCACACGCTTCTCCATGACTTCTCCTAGACACGACCATCACTAATCAGAGACTTACATATCTATCACCTGACCACACTGATCACATGCTTCTCCATGACTTCTCCTAGACATGACCATCACTAATCAGAGACTTACATATCTATCACCTGACCAGACTGATCACATGCTTCTCCATGACTTCTCCTAGACACTACCATCACTAATCAGAGACTTACATATCTATCACCTGACCAGACTGATCACATGCTTCTCCATGACTTCTCCTAGACACGGCCATCACTAATCAGAGACTTACATATCTATCACCTGACCGCACTGATCACATGCTTCTCCATGACTTCTCCTAGGGATGCCCATCACTAATCAGAGACTTACATATCTATCACCTGACCAGACTGATCACATGCTTCTCCATGACTTCTCCTAGACATGACCATCACTAATCAGAGACTTACATATCTATCACCTGACCAGACTGATCACATGCTTCTCCATGACTTCTCCTAGACATGACCATCACTAATCAGAGACTTACATATCTATCACCTGACCAGACTGATCACATGCTTCTCCATGACTTCTCCTAGACATGACCATCACTAATCAGAGACTTACATATCTATCACCTGACCACACTGATCACATGCTTCTCCATGACTTCTCCTAGACACGACCATCACTAATCAGAGACTTGCATATCTATCACCTGACCACACTGATCACATGCTTCTCCATGACTTCTCCTAGACATGACCATCACTAATCAGAGACTTTCATATCTATCACCTGACCAGACTGATCACATGCTTCTCCATGACTTCTCCTAGACACGACCATCACTAATCAGAGACTTACATATCTATCACCTGACCACACTGATCACATGCTTCTCGATGACTTCTCCTAGACATGACCATCACTAATCAGAGACTTACATATCTATCACCTGACCAGACTGATCACATGCTTCTCCATGACTTCTCCTAGACATGACCATCACTAATCAGAGACTTACATATCTATCACCTGACCAGACTGATCACATGCTTCTCCATGACTTCTCCTAGACATGACCATCACTAATCAGAGACTTACATATCTATCACCTGACCACACTGATCACATGCTTCTCCATGACTTCTCCTAGACATGACCATCACTAATCAGAGACTTACATATCTATCACCTGACCACACTGATCACACGCTTCTCCATGACTTCTCCTAGACACGACCATCACTAATCAGAGACTTACATATCTATCACCTGACCAGACTGATCACATGCTTCACCATGACTTCTCCTAGACACGACCATCACTAATCAGAGACTTACATATCTATCACCTGACCAGACTGATCACATGCTTCTCCATGACTTCTCCTAGACACGACCATCACTAATCAGAGACTTACATATCTATCACCTGACCAGACTGATCACATGCTTCTCCATGACTTCTCCTAGACATGGCCATCACTAATCAGAGATTTACATATCTTTCACCTGACCACACTGATCACATGCTTCTTCGTGACTTCTCCTAGACACGACCATCACTAATCAGAGACTTACATATCTATCACCTGACCACACTGATCACATGCTTCTCCATGACTTCTCCTAGACATGACCATCACTAATCAGAGACTTACATATCTATCACCTGACCACACTGATCACACGCTTCTCCATGACTTCTCCTAGACACGACCATCACTAATCAGAGACTTACATATCTATCACCTGACCAGACTGATCACATGCTTCACCATGACTTCTCCTAGACACGACCATCACTAATGAGAGACTTACATATCTATCCCCTGACCACACTGATCACATGCTTCTCCATGACTTCTCCTAGACACGGCCATCACTAATCAGATACTTACATATCTATCACCTGACCAGACTGATCACATGCTTCTCCATGACTTCTCCTAGACAAGACCATCACTAATCAGAGACTTACATATCTATCACCTGACCACACTGATCACATGCTTCTCCATGACTTCTCCTAGACATGAGCATCACTAATCAGAGACTTACATATCTGTCACCTGACCACACTGATCACATGCTCCTCCATGACTTCTCCTAGACACGACCATCACTAATCAGAGACTTACATATCTGTCACCTGACCACACTGATCACATGCTCCTCCATGACTTCTCCTAGACACGACCATCACTAATCAGAGACTTACATATCTGTCACCTGACCACACTGATCACATGCTTCTCCATGACTTCTCCTAGACAAGACCATCACTAATCAGAGACTTACATATCTATCACCTGACCACACTGATCACATGCTTCTCCATGACTTCTCCTAGACATGAGCATCACTAATCAGAGACTTACATATCTGTCACCTGACCACACTGATCACATGCTCCTCCATGACTTCTCCTAGACATGACCATCACTAATCAGAGACTTGCATATCTGTCACCTGACCACACTGATCACATGCTTCTCCATGACTTCTCCTAGACACGGCCATCACTAATCAGATACTTACATATCTATCACCTGACCAGACTGATCACATGCTTCTCCATGACTTCTCCTAGACAAGACCATCACTAATCAGAGACTTACATATCTATCACCTGACCACACTGATCACACGCTTCTCCATGACTTCTCCTAGACACGCCCATCACTAATCAGAGACTTACATATCTATCACCTGACCCAACTGACCACATGCTTCTCCATGACTTCTCCTAGACATGAGCATCACTAATCAGAGACTTACATATCTGTCACCTGACCACACTGATCACATGCTTCTCCATGACTTCTCCTAGACACGGCCATCACTAATCAGAGACTTGCATATCTATCACCTGACCACACTGGTCACATGCTTCTCCATGACTTCTCCTAGACATGACCATCACTAATCAGAGACTTACATATCTATCACCTGACCCAACTGACCACATGCTTCTCCATGACTTCTCCTAGACATGAGCATCACTAATCAGAGACTTACATATCTGTCACCTGACCACACTGATCACATGCTTCTCCATGACCTCTCCTAGACACAACAATCACTAATCAGAGACTTACATATCTATCACCTGACCACACTGATCACATGCTTCTCCATGACTTCTCCTAGACACAACAATCACTAATCAGAGACTTACATATCTATCACCTGACCACACTGACCACATGCTTCTCCATGACTTCTCCTAGACATGAGCGTCACTAATCAGAGACTTACATATCTGTCACCTGACCACACTGATCACATGCTTCTCCATGACTTCTCCTAGACATGACCATCAATAATCAGAGACTTACATAGCTGTCACCTGACCACACCGATCACATGCTTCTCCATGACTTCTCCTAGACACGACCATCACTAATCAGAGCCTTACATATCTATCACCTGACCACACTGACCACATGCTTCTCCATGACTTCTCCTAGACATGAGCGTCACTAATCAGAGACTTACATATCTGTCACCTGACCACACTGATCACATGCTTCTCCATGACTTCTCCTAGACATGAGCGTCACTAATCAGAGACTTACATATCTGTCACCTGACCACACTGATCACATGCTTCTCCATGACTTCTCCTAGACACGACCATCACTAATCAGAGACTTACATATCTGTCACCTGACCACACTGATCACATGCTTCTCCATGACTTCTCCTAGACATGAGCGTCACTAATCAGAGACTTACATATCTGTCACCTGAGCACACTGATCACATGCTTCTCCATGACTTCTCCTAGACACGACCATCACTAATCAGAGACTTACATATCTGTCACCTGACCACACTGATCACATGCTTCTCCATGACTTCTCCTAGACACAACAATCACTAATCAGAGACTTACATATCTATCACCTGACCTCACTGATCACATGCTTCTCCATGACTTCTCCTAGACACGACCATCACTAATCAGAGACTTACATATCTATCACCTGACCAGACTGATCACGTGCTTCTCCATGACTTCTCCTAGACACGACCATCACTAATCAGAGACTTACATATCTATCACCTGACCACACTGATCACATGCTTCTCCATGACTTCTCCTAGACATGACCATCACTAATCAGAGACTTACATATCTATCACCTGACCAGACTGATCACATGCTTCTCCATGACTTCTCCTAGACATGACCATCACTAATCAGAGACTTACATATCTATCACCTGACTAGACTGATCACATGCTTCTCCATGACTTCTCCTAGACATGACCATCACTAATCAGAGACTTACATATCTATCACCTGACCAGACTGATCACATGCTTCTCCATGACTTCTCCTAGACATGACCATCACTAATCAGAGACTTACATATCTATCACCTGACCACACTGATCACACGCTTCTCCATGACTTCTCCTAGACACGACCATCACTAATCAGAGACTTACATATCTATCACCTGACCAGACTGATCACATGCTTCACCATGACTTCTCCTAGACACGACCATCACTAATCAGAGACTTACATATCTATCACCTGACCAGACTGATCACATGCTTCTCCATGACTTCTCCTAGACACGACCATCACTAATCAGAGACTTACATATCTATCACCTGACCAGACTGATCACATGCTTCTCCATGACTTTTCCTAGACATGGCCATCACTAATCAGAGATTTACATATCTTTCACCTGACCACACTGATCACATGCTTCTTCGTGACTTCTCCTAGACACGACCATCACTAATCAGAGACTTACATATCTATCACCTGACCACACTGATCACATGCTTCTCCATGACTTCTCCTAGACATGACCATCACTAATCAGAGACTTACATATCTATCACCTGACCACACTGATCACACGCTTCTCCATGACTTCTCCTGGACACGACCATCACTAATCAGAGACTTACATATCTATCACCTGACCAGACTGATCACATGCTTCACCATGACTTCTCCTAGACACGACCATCACTAATGAGAGACTTACATATCTATCCCCTGACCACACTGATCACATGCTTCTCCATGACTTCTCCTAGACACGGCCATCACTAATCAGATACTTACATATCTATCACCTGACCAGACTGATCACATGCTTCTCCATGACTTCTCCTAGACAAGACCATCACTAATCAGAGACTTACATATCTATCACCTGACCACACTGATCACATGCTTCTCCATGACTTCTCCTAGACATGAGCATCACTAATCAGAGACTTACATATCTGTCACCTGACCACACTGATCACATGCTCCTCCATGACTTCTCCTAGACACGACCATCACTAATCAGAGACTTACATATCTGTCACCTGACCACACTGATCACATGCTCCTCCATGACTTCTCCTAGACACGACCATCACTAATCAGAGACTTACATATCTGTCACCTGACCACACTGATCACATGCTTCTCCATGACTTCTCCTAGACAAGACCATCACTAATCAGAGACTTACATATCTATCACCTGACCACACTGATCACATGCTTCTCCATGACTTCTCCTAGACATGAGCATCACTAATCAGAGACTTACATATCTATCACCTGCCCAGACTGATCACATGCTTCTCCATGCCTTCTCCTAGACACGGCCATCACTAATCAGATACTTACATATCTATCACCTGACCAGACTGATCACATGCTTCTCCATGTCTTCTCCTAGACAAGACCATCACTAATCAGAGACTTACATATCTATCACCTGACCACACTGATCACACGCTTCTCCATGACTTCTCCTAGACATGACCATCACTAATCAGATACTTACATATCTATCACCTGACCAGACTGATCACATGCTTCTCCATGACTTCTCCTAGACAAGACCATCACTAATCAGAGACTTACATATCTATCACCTGACCACACTGATCACACGCTTCTCCATGACTTCTCCTAGACATGACCATCACTAATCAGAGACTTACATATCTATCACCTGACCCAACTGACCACATGCTTCTCCATGACTTCTCCTAGACATGAGCATCACTAATCAGAGACTTACATATCTGTCACCTGACCACACTGATCACATGCTTCTCCATGACTTCTCCTAGACACGGCCATCACTAATCAGAGACTTGCATATCTATCACCTGACCACACTGATCACATGCTTCTCCATGACTTCTCCTAGACATGACCATCACTAATCAGAGACTTACATATCTATCACCTGACCAGACTGATCACATGCTTCTCCATGACTTCTCCTAGACATGACCATCACTAATCAGATATTTACATATCTATCACCTGAACAGACTGACCACGTGCTTCTCCATGACTTCTCCTAGACATGAGCATCACTAATCAGAGACTTACATATCTGTCACCTGACCACACTGATCACATGCTTCTCCATGACTTCTCCTAGACACGGCCATCACTAATCAGAGACTTGCATATCTATCACCTGACCACACTGATCACATGCTTCTCCATGACCTCTCCTAGACACAACAATCACTAATCAGAGACTTACATATCTATCACCTGACCACACTGATCACATGCTTCTCCATGACTTCTCCTAGACATGACTATCACTAATCAGAGACTTACATATCTATCACCTGACCACACTGATCACATGCTTCTCCATGACTTCTCCTAGACACGGCCATCACTAATCAGAGACTTACATATCTATCACCTGACCACACTGACCACATGCTTCTCCATGACTTCTCCTAGACATGAGCGTCACTAATCAGAGACTTAGATATCTGTCACCTGACCACACTGATCACATACTTCTCCATGACTTCTCCTAGACATGAGCGTCACTAATCAGAGACTTACATATCTGTCACCTGACCACACTGATCACATACTTCTCCATGACTTCTCCTAGACACGACCATCACTAATCAGAGACTTACATATCTATCACCTGACCTCACTGATCACATGCTTCTCCATGACTTCTCCTAGACACGGCCATCACTAATCAGAGACTTACATATTTATCACCTGACCACACTGATCACATGCTTCTCCATGACTTCTCCTAGACATGACCATCAATAATCAGAGACTTACATAGCTGTCACCTGACCACACCGATCACATGCTTCTCCATGACTTCTCCTAGACACGACCATCACTAATCAGAGCCTTACATATCTATCACCTGACCACACTGACCACATGCTTCTCCATGACTTCTCCTAGACATGAGCGTCACTAATCAGAGACTTACATATCTGTCACCTGACCTCACTGATCACATGCTTCTCCATGACTTCTCCTAGACATGAGCGTCACTAATCAGAGACTTACATATCTGTCACCTGACCACACTGATCACATGCTTCTCCATGACTTCTCCTAGACACGACCATCACTAATCAGAGACTTACATATCTGTCACCTGACCACACTGATCACATGCTTCTCCATGACTTCTCCTAGACATGAGCGTCACTAATCAGAGACTTACATATCTGTCACCTGACCACACTGATCACATGCTTCTCCATGACTTCTCCTAGACACGACCATCACTAATCAGAGACTTACATATCTGTCACCTGACCACACTGATCACATGCTTCTCCATGACTTCTCCTAGACACAACAATCACTAATCAGAGACTTACATATCTATCACCTGACCTCACTGATCACATGCTTCTCCATGACTTCTCCTAGACACGACCATCACTAATCAGAGACTTACATATCTATCACCTGACCAGACTGATCACATGCTTCTCCATGACTTCTCCTAGACATGATCGTCACTGGCTGCCACATACTCTAGATAAGCAGGTCCCATCCATAACAGTTACAAAATGGCCCTTACTAGAGGCAGACTGTGTCTGAATGAGGAAGAACAGCTCATCTGTAGGGGGCAATACAAGACTCTGAGCAGATGAACAGGAAATGACATCAGAGCAGACATACAGTACATGATGCTATTGGCAAGCTATTCTGTGTGAGGGAAGGACAAATGAGTGGTCATATCAATGTTCTGATTGGTGACCTGACCTCTAGGAAGCCCTAGACATTCAGGACCTTTCTTGTAGATCTGGCCAATTAAAATAGATTTTTTTTTTGTACTTAAAGTTTTTTATTGAGGTTGAGATCATACAAAGCACAGAGAAGAAACTAGATAAGTCCAATCATGTATACAAACAATATGTCATAAAGGAACATTAATACAAAAAGCTATCTCATCTCATACCATTACAGTGAGATGCACAGGACATAGTAATCCAATCTCAGCCCCACTTGTTATTTATTTTTTCCCTTAGCTGTAGCCAACATTATTTTGAGTACAAAACTACTCCAAACGGGAGTTAACTATACAACCAGCACTAGACAGGAAGGCTCAGTGATTTTACAATAAAGAAGGAGAGACAAAGAGCGTGTAGAGTCCAAATTCCATCCGACCCCAAAAGACCCTCCACAGGTAATCCAACCCCATTTTTATTGCGAAGACAACGACTCTGCCAGCACCACATTGATATCCCAGAAATCCCATATTTTCATTGTGTTGTTCTTAGAGGCCGTGAGTAGATCCATTTTTCTAGCAAACTCAATTTTGGCTCTAACCATTTCCATCGTAGGAGGAGAGGTGGATTTCCAACAGGTCGCTATTGATAATCTGGCAGCAACTAAAATAATATTTATCATCTTTTGCGTAGTTACCCTCGTGTGAGGAAGTGGTAAGCCTAGGACTAACATCCAAGGATCTAGAGGGATATCTTTAAGTGTAGCTTTAGCAGCTAGATCTCTTACATTTTTCCACAAATCTTCAATTAAAGGGCAAAACCAAAATATATGATCTGACGCACCGGGGCCCCCACACCCCCTCCAACATCTGTCAGAAGTCTCTGGGAAATATCTATGTAACATTGCTGGAGTACGATACCACTAGAAGAGAAGTTTGTAAATGTTTTCTTTTATAGTAATACAAATAGAGGTTCTACGGGCATTCTCCCAAGTCTCCAACCATTGTTGGAAACTGAGTTCTTTCGACAAAGCCTCCTCCCACTTGAGCATATAATTATGTTTAGCAATTAAAATAGATTTATGAGAATAAAGGAACACACAGGAACACCGGGAGCCCAATCTGGTGCAGTATAGTCAGTGGAATAGGCAATTATGTGGGGAAGCACCATCCCAGGAACACCAGGAGCCCAATCTGGTGCAGTATAGCTAGAGGACAAGGCAAGTATGTGGGGAAGCATCATCCCAGGAACACCGGGAGCCCAATCTGGTGCAGTACAGCTAGAGGACAAGGCAAGTATGTGGGGAAGCATCATCCCAGGAACACCGGGAGCCCAATCTGGTGCAGTATAGCTAGAGGACAAGGCAAGTATGTGGGGAAGCATCATCCCAGGAACCCCGGGAGCCCAATCTGGTGCAATGTAGCTAGAGGACAAGGCAAGTATGTGGGGAAGAACCATCCCAGGAACACCAGGAGCCCAATCTGGTGCAGTATAGTCAGTGGAATAGGCAAGTATGTGGGGAAGCACCATCCCAGGAACACCAGGAGCCCAATCTGGTGCAGTATAGCTAGAGGACAAGACAAGTATGTGGGGAAGCACCATCCCAGGAACCCCGGGAGCCCAATCTGGTGCAGTATAGCTAGAGGACAAGGAAAGTATGTGGGGAAGTACCATCCCAGGAACACCGGGAGCCCAATCTGGTGCAGTATAGCTAGAGGACAAGGCAAGTATGTGGGGAAGTACCATCCCAGGAACACTGGGAGCCCAATCTGGTGCAGTATAGCTAGAGGACAAGGCAAGTATGTGGGGAAGCACCATCCCAGGAACACCAGGAGCCCAATCTGGTGCAGTGTAGCTAGAGGACAAGGCAAGTATGTGGGGAAGTACCATCCCAGGAACACCAGGAGCCCAATCTGGTGCAGTATAGCTAGAGGACAAGGCAAGTATGTGGGGAAGTACCATCCCAGGAATACCGGGAGCCCAATCTGGTGCAGTATAGCTAGAGGACAAGGCAAGTATGTGGGGAAGCACCATCCCAGGAACACCGGGAGCCCAATCTGGTGCAGTATAGCTAGAGGACAATGCAAGTATGTGGGGAAGTACCATCCCAGGAACACCGGGAGCCCAATCTGGTGCAGTGTAGCTAGAGGACAAGGCAAGTATGTGGGGAAGTACCATCCCAGGAACACCGGGAGCCCAATCTGGTGCAGTATAGCTAGAGGACAAGGTAAGTATGGGGGGAAGCACCATCCCAGGAACAACGGGAGCCCAATCTGGTGCAGTGTAGCTAGAGGACAAGGCAAGTATGTGGGGAAGCACCATCCCAGGAACACCGGGAGCCCAATCTGGTGCAGTATAGCTAGAGGACAAGGCAAGTATGTGGGGAAGCATCATCCCAGGAACACCGGGAGCCCAATCTGGTGCAGTATAGCTAGAGGACAAGGCAAGTATGTGGGGAAGCACCATCCCAGGAATACCGGGAGCCCAATCTGGTGCAGTATAGCTAGAGGACAAGGCAAGTATGTGGGGAAGCACCATCCCAGGAATATCGGTAGCCCAATCTGGTTCAGTATAGCTAGAGGACAAGGCAAGTATGTGGGGAAGCACCATCCCAGGAACACCGGGAACCCAATCTGGTGCAGTATAGCTAGAGGACAAGGCAAGTATGTGGGGAAGCACCATCCCAGGAACACTGGGAGCCCAATCTGGTGCAGTATAGCTAGAGGACAAGGCAAGTATGTGGGGAAGCACCATCCCAGGAATATCGGTAGCCCAATCTGGTTCAGTATAGCTAGAGGACAAGGCAAGTATGGGGGGAAGCATCATCCCAGGAATACCGGGAGCCCAATCTGGTGCAGTATAGCTAGAGGACAAGGCAAGTATGTGGGGAAGCACCATCCCAGGAATATCGGTAGCCCAATCTGGTTCAGTATAGCTAGAGGACAAGGCAAGTATGGGGGGAAGCACCATCCCAGGAACACCGGGAGCCCAATCTGGTGCAGTATAGCTAGAGGACAAGGCAAGTATGTGGGGAAGCACCATCCCAGGAACACCGGGAACCCAATCTGGTGCAGTATAGCTAGAGGACAAGGCAAGTATGTGGGGAAGCACCATCCCAGGAATACCGGGAGCCCAATCTGGTGCAGTATAGCTAGAGGACAAGGCAAGTATGTGGGGAAGCACCATCCCAGGAATATCGGTAGCCCAATCTGGTGCAGTATAGCTAGAGGACAAGGCAAGTATGTGGGGAAGCACCATCCCAGGAGCACCGGGAGCCCAATCTGGTGCAGTATAGCTAGAGGACAAGGCAAGTAAGGGGGGAAGCACCATCCCAGGAACACCGGGAGCCCAATCTGGTGGAGTATAGCTAGAGGACAAGGCAAGTATGTGGGGAAGCACCATCCCAGGAACACCGGGAGCCCAATCTGGTGCAGTATAGCTAGAGGACAAGACAAGTATGTGGGGAAGCACCATCCCAGGAACACCGGGAGCCCAATCTGGTGCAGTATAGCTAGAGGACAAGGCAAGTATGTGGGGAAGTACCATCCCAGGAATACCGGGAGCCCAATCTGGTGCAGTATAGCTAGAGGACAAGACAAGTATGTGGGGAAGCACCATCCCAGGAATACCGGGAGCCCAATCTGGTGCAGTATAGCTAGAGGACAAGGCAAGTATGTGGGGAAGTACCATCCCAGGAATACCGGGAGCCCAATCTGGTGCAGTATAGCTAGAGGACAAGGCAAGTATGTGGGGAAGCACCATCCCAGGAACACCGGGAGCCCAATCTGGTGCAGTGTAGCTAGAGGACAAGGCAAGTATGTGGGGAAGCACCATCCCAGGAACACCGGGAGCCCAATCTGGTGCATTATAGCTAGAGGACAAGGAAGGTATGTGGGGAAGCACCATCCCAGGAACACCGGGAGCCCAATCTGGTGCAGTATAGCTAGAGGACAAGGCAAGTATGTGGGGAAGTACCATCCCAGGAACACCGGGAGCCCAATCTGGTGCAGTATAGCTAGAGGACAAGGCAATTATGTGGGGAGGCACCATCCCAGGAACACCGGGAGCCCAATCTGGTGCAGTATAGCTAGAGGACAAGGCAAGTATGTGGGGAAGCACCATCCCAGGAACACCGGGAGCCCAATCTGGTGCAGTATAGCTAGAGGACAAGGCAAGTATGTGGGGAAGCACCATCCCAGGAACACCGGGAGCCCAATCTGGTGCAGTATAGCTAGAGGACAAGGCAAGTATGTGGGGAAGCACCATCCCAGGAATACCGGGAGCCCAATCTGGTGCAGTATAGCTAGAGGACAAGGCAAGTATGTGGGGAAGCACCATCCCAGGAATATCGGTAGCCCAATCTGGTGCAGTATAGCAAGAGGACAAGGCAAGTATGTGGGGAAGCACCATCCCAGGAGCACCGGGAGCCCAATCTGGTGCAGTATAGCTAGAGGACAAGGCAAGTATGGGGGGAAGCATCATCCCAGGAACACCGGGAGCCCAATCTGGTGCAGTATAGCTAGAGGACAAGGCAAGTATGTGGGGAAGCACCATCCCAGGAAAACCGGGAGCCCAATCTGGTGCAGTATAGCTAGAGGACAAGGCAAGTATGTGGGGAAGCACCATCCCAGGAACACCGGGAGCCCAATCTGGTGCAGTATAGCTAGAGAACAAGGCAAGTATGTGGGGAAGTACCATCCCAGGAACACCGGGAGCCCAATCTGGTGCAGTATAGCTAGAGGACAAGGCAAGTATGTGGGGAAGCACCATCCCAGGAACACCGGGAGCCCAATCTGGTGCAGTATAGCTAGAGGACAAGGCAAGTATGTGGGGAAGCACCATCCCAGATACACCGGGAGCCCAATCTGGTGCAGTATAGCGAGAGGACACGGCAAGTATGTGGGGAAGCACCATCCCAGGAACACCGGGAGCCCAATCTGGTGCAGTATAGCTAGAGGACAAGGCAAGTATGTGGGGAAGTACCATCCCAGGAACACCGGGAGCCCAATCTGGTGCAGTATAGCTAGAGGACAAGGCAAGTATGTGGGGAAGTACCATCCCAGGAACACCAGGAGCCCAATCTGGTGCAGTATAGCTAGAGGACAAGGCAAGTATGTGGGGAAGCACCATCCCAGGAACACCGGGAGCCCAATCTGGTGCAGTATAGCTAGAGGACAAGGCAAGTATGTGGGGAAGTACCATCCCAGGAACACCGGGAGCCCAATCTGGTGCAGTATAGCTAGAGGACAAGGCAAGTATGTGGGGAAGTACCATCCCAGGAATACCGGGAGCCCAATCTGGTGCAGTATAGCTAGAGGACAAGGCAAGTATGTGGGGAAGCACCATCCCAGGAACACCGGGAGCCCAATCTGGTGCAGTATAGCTAGAGGACAACGCAAGTATGTGGGGAAGCACCATCCCAGGAACACCGGGAGCCCAATCTGGTGCAGTATAGCTAGAGGACAAGGCAAGTATGTGGGGAAGCACCATCCCAGGAACACCGGGAGCCCAATCTGGTGCAGTATAACTAGAGGACAAGGCAAGTATGTGGGGAAGCACCATCCCAGGAATACCGGGAGCCCAATCTGGTGCAGTATAGCTAGAGGACAAGGCAAGTATGTGGGGAAGCACCATCCCAGGAATACCGGGAGCCCAATCTGGTGCAGTATAGCTAGAGGACAAGGCAAGTATGTGGGGAAGCACCATCCCAGGAATACCGGGAGCCCAATCTGGTGCAGTATAGCTAGAGGACAAGGCAAGTATGTGGGGAAGCACCATCCCAGGAATACCGGGAGCCCAATCTGGTGCAGTATAGCTAGAGGACAAGGCAAGTATGTGGGGAAGCACCATCCCAGGAATACCGGGAGCCTAATCTGGTGCAGTATAGCTAGAGGACAAGGCAAGTATGTGGGGAGGCACCATCCCAGGAACACCGGGAGCCCAATCTGGTGCAGTATAGCTAGAGGACAAGGCAAGTATGTGGGGAAGCACCATCCCAGGAACACCGGGAGCCCAATCTGGTGCAGTATAGCTAGAGGACAAGGCAAGTATGTGGGGAAGCACCATCCCAGGAACACCGGGAGCCCAATCTGGTGCAGTATAGCTAGAGGACAAGGCAAGTATGTGGGGAAGAACCATCCCAGGAATATCGGTAGCCCAATCTGGTGCAGTATAGCTAGAGGACAAGGCAAGTATGTGGGGAAGCACCATCCCAGGAACACCGGGAGCCCAATCTGGTGCAGTATAGCTAGAGGACAAGGCAAGTATGTGGGGAAGCACCATCCCAGGAACACCGGGAGCCCAATCTGGTGCAGTATAGCTGGAGGACAAGGCAAGTATGTGGGGAAGCACCATCCCAGGAACACCAGGAGCCCAATCTGGTGCAGTATAGCTAGAGGACAAGGCAAGTATGTGGGGAAGCACCATCCCAGGAACACCAGGAGCCCAATCTGGTGCAGTATAGCTAGAGGACAAGGCAAGTATGTGGGGAAGCACCATCCCAGGAACACCGGGAACCCAATCTGGTGCAGTATAGCTAGAGGACAAGGCAAGTATGTGGGGAAGCACCATCCCAGGAACACCAGGAGCCCAATCTGGTGCAGTATAGCTAGAGGACAAGGCAAGTATGTGGGGAAGTACCATCCCAGGAACACCGGGAGCCCAATCTGGTGCAGTATAGCTAGAGGACAAGGCAAGTATGTGGGGAAGCACCATCCCAGGAACACCGGGAGCCCAATCTGGTGCAGTATAGCTAGAGGACAAGGCAAGTATGTGGGGAAGCACCATCCCAGGAACACCGGGAGCCCAATCTGGTGCAGTATAGCTAGAGGACAAGGCAAGTATGTGGGGAAGCACCATCCCAGGAACACCGGGAGCCCAATCTGGTGCAGTATAGCTAGAGGACAAGGCAAGTATGTGGGGAAGCACCATCCCAGGAACACCAGGAGCCCAATCTGGTGCAGTATAGCTAGAGGACAAGGCAAGTATGTGGGGAAGCACCATCCCAGGAACACCAGGAGCCCAATCTGGTGCAGTATAGCTAGAGGACAAGGCAAGTATGTGGGGAAGCACCATCCCAGGAACACCGGGAACCCAATCTGGTGCAGTATAACTAGAGGACAAGGCAAGTATGTGGGGAAGCACCATCCCAGGAACACCAGGAGCCCAATCTGGTGCAGTATAGCTAGAGGACAAGGCAAGTATGTGGGGAAGTACCATCCCAGGAACACCGGGAGCCCAATCTGGTGCAGTATAGCTAGAGGACAAGGCAAGTATGTGGGGAAGCACCATCCCAGGAACACCGGGAGCCCAATCTGGTGCAGTATAGCTAGAGGACAAGGCAAGTATGTGGGGAAACACCATCCCAGGAACACCAGGAGCCCAATCTGGTGCAGTATAGCTAGAGGACAAGGCAAGTATGTGGGGAAGTACCATCCCAGGAACACCGGGAGCCCAATCTGGTGCAGTATAGCTAGAGGACAAGGCAAGTATGTGGGGAAGTACCATCCCAGGAACACCGGGAGCCCAATCTGGTGCAGTACAGCTAGAGGACAAGGCAAGTATGGGGGGAAGCACCATCCCAGGAACACCGGGAGCCCAATCTGGTGCAGTATAGCTAGAGGACAAGGCAAGTATGTGGGGAAGCACCATCCCATGAACACCGGGAGCCCAATCTGGTGCAGTATAGCTAGAGGACAAGGCAAGTATGTGGGGAAGCACCATCCCAGGAACACCAGGAGCCCAATCTGGTGCAGTATAGCTAGAGGACAAGGCAAGTATGTGGGGAAGCACCATCCCAGGAACACCAGGAGCCCAATCTGGTGCAGTATAGCTAGAGGACAAGGCAAGTATGTGGGGAAGCACCATCCCAGGAACACCGGGAACCCAATCTGGTGCAGTATAGCTAGAGGACAAGGCAAGTATGTGGGGAAGCACCATCCCAGGAACACCAGGAGCCCAATCTGGTGCAGTATAGCTAGAGGACAAGGCAAGTATGTGGGGAAGCACCATCCCAGGAACACCAGGAGCCCAATCTGGTGCAGTATAGCTAGAGGACAAGTACCATCCCAGGAACACCGGGAGCCCAATCTGGTGCAGTATAGCTAGAGGACAAGGCAAGTATGTGGGGAAGCACCATCCCAGGAACACCGGGAGCCCAATCTGGTGCAGTATAGCTAGAGGACAAGGCAAGTATGTGGGGAAGCACCATCCCAGGAACACCGGGAGCCCAATCTGGTGCAGTATAGCTAGAGGACAAGGCAAGTATGTGGGAAAGCACCATCCCAGGAACACCGGGAACCCAATCTGGTGCAGTATAGCTAGAGGACAAGGCAAGTATGTGGGGAAGCGCCATCCCAGGAACACCGGGAGCCCAATCTGGTGCAGTATAGCTAGAGAACAAGGCAACTATGTGGGAAGGCACCATCCCAGGAATACCGGGAGCCCTATCTGGTGCAGTATAGCTAGAGGACAAGGCAAGTATGTGGGGAAGCACCATCCCAGGAACACCGGGAGCCCAATCTGGTGCAGTATAGCTAGAGGACAAGGCAAGTATGTGGGGAAGCACCATCCCAGGAATACCGGGAGCCCAATCGGGTGCAGTATAGCTAGAGGACAAGGCAAGTATGTGGGGAAGCACCATCCCAGGAACACCGGGAGCCCAATTTGGTGCAGTATAGCTAGAGGACAAGGCAAGTATGTGGGGAAGCACCATCCCAGGAGCACCGGGAGCCCAATCTGGTGCAGTATAGCTAGAGGACAAGGCAAGTATGTGGGGAAGCACCATCCCAGGAATACCGGGAGCCCAATCTGGTGCAGTATAGCTAGAGGACAAGGCAAGTATGTGGGGAAGCACCATCCCAGGAATATCGGTAGCCCATTCTGGTGCAGTATAGCTAGAGGACAAGGCAAGTATGTGGGGAAGCATCATCCCAGGAACACCGGGAGCCCAATCTGGTGCAGTATAGCTAGAGGACAAGGCAAGTATGTGGGGAGGCATCATCCCAGGAACACCGGGAGCCCAATCTGGTGCAGTATAGCTAGAGGACAAGGCAAGTATGTGGGGAAGCACCATCCCAGGAATACCGGGAGCCCAATCTGGTGCAGTATAGCTAGAGGACAAGGCAAGTATGTGGGGAAGCACCATCCCAGGAATACCGGGAGCCCAATCTGGTGCAGTATAGCTAGAGGACAAGGCAAGTATGTGGGGAAGTACCATCCCAGGAACACCGGGAGCCCAATCTGGTGCAGTATAGCTAGAGGACAAGGCAAGTATGTGGGGAAGCATCATCCCAGGAACACCGGGAGCCCAATCTGGTGCAGTATAGCTAGAGGACAAGGCAAGTATGTGCGGAGGCATCATCCCAGGAACACCGGGAGCCCAATCTAATGCAGTATAGCTAGAGGACAAGGCAACTATGTGGGGAGGCACCATCCCAGGAATACCGGGAGCCCAATCTGGTGCAGTATAGCTAGAGGACAAGGCAAGTATGTGGGGAAACACCATCCCAGGAACACCGGGAGCCCAATCTGGTGCAGTATAGCTAGAGGACAAGGCAAGTATGTGGGGAAACACCATCCCAGGAACACCAGGAGCCCAATCTGGTGCAGTATAGCTAGAGGACAAGGCAAGTATGTGGGGAAGTACCATCCCAGGAACACCGGGAGCCCAATCTGGTGCAGTATAGCTAGAGGACAAGGCAAGTATGTGGGGAAGTACCATCCCAGGAACACCGGGAGCCCAATCTGGTGCAGTACAGCTAGAGGACAAGGCAAGTATGGGGGGAAGCACCATCCCAGGAACACCGGGAGCCCAATCTGGTGCAGTATAGCTAGAGGACAAGGCAAGTATGTGGGGAAGCACCATCCCAGGAACACCGGGAGCCCAATCTGGTGCAGTATAGCTAGAGGACAAGGCAAGTATGTGGGGAAGCACCATCCCAGGAACACCGGGAGCCCAATCTGGTGCAGTATAGCTAGAGGACAAGGCAAGTATGTGGGGAAGCACCATCCCAGGAACACCGGGAGCCCAATCTGGTGCAGTATAGCTAGAGGACAAGGCAAGTATGTGGGGAAGCACCATCCCAGGAACACCAGGAGCCCAATCTGGTGCAGTATAGCTAGAGGACAAGGCAAGTATGTGGGGAAGCACCATCCCAGGAATACCGGGAGCCCAATCTGGTGCAGTATAGCTAGAGGACAAGGCAAGTATGTGGGGAAGCACCATCCCAGGTACACCAGGAGCCCAATCTGGTGCAGTAAAGCTAGAGGACAAGGCAAGTATGTGGGGAAGCACCATCCCAGGAACACCGGGAACCCAATCTGGTGCAGTATAGCTAGAGGACAAGGCAAGTATGTGGGGAAGCACCATCCCAGGAACACCAGGAGCCCAATCTGGTGCAGTATAGCTAGAGGACAAGGCAAGTATGTGGGGAAGCACCATCCCAGGAACACCGGGAGCCCAATCTGGTGCAGTATAGCTAGAGGACAAGGCAAGTATGTGGGGAAGCACCATCCCAGGAACACCAGGAGCCCAATCTGGTGCAGTATAGCTAGAGGACAAGGCAAGTATGTGGGGAAGCATCATCCCAGGAACACCGGGAGCCCAATCTGGTGCAGTATAGCTAGAGGACAAGGCAAGTATGTGGGGAAGTACCATCCCAGGAATACCGGGAGCCCAATCTGGTGCAGTATAGCTAGAGGACAAGGCAAGTATGTGGGGAAGCACCATCCCAGGAACACCGGGAGCCCAATCTGGTGCAGTATAGCTAGAGGACAAGGCAAGTATGTGGGGAAGCACCATCCCAGGAATACCGGGAGCCCAATCTGGTGCAGTATAGCTAGAGGACAAGGCAAGTATGTGGGGAAGTACCATCCCAGGAATACCGGGAGCCCAATCTGGTGCAGTATAGCTAGAGGACAAGGCAAGTACGTGGGGAAGCACCATCCCAGGAACACCGGGAGCCCAATCTGGTGCAGTATAGCTAGAGGACAAGGCAAGTATGTGGGGAAGCACCATCCCAGGAATACCGGGAGCCCAATCTGGTGCAGTGTAGCTAGAGGACAAGGCAAGTATGTGGGAAAGTACCATCCCAGGAACACCGGGAGCCCAATCTGGTGCAGTATAGCTAGAGGACAAGGCAAGTATGTGGGGAAGCACCATCCCAGGAATA